>NW_021836620.1:0-23432 GCF_006345805.1 Octopus sinensis | reverse complement strand
TTGTTTCTCTCACTCTCTCTCTTCCTTTCGCTCTCTCCTGATCTCATAATATATTAATATATTTCACTATCTGTCAGTGGGTTTGTTTGATTCTCTCTCTTTCGTTTTATCTCACTCTGTGCCTGTCTGCATTATTCTGTCAGAATATGTATATATACATACATACATACATACATACATACATACATACATACATACATACATACATACATACATGCATACATACTACATACATACATACATTCTTATGCGCATATGCATATATACACATACATACTTATGCATATATGTCTATACATATATACATGCACACTTATGCATGTATACATATGTGTGTATATATATATACATACACATTCACACACAAAAACACACATACATATTATATATATATATATATATGTGTGTGTGTGCGTGTGTATGTGTGTGCGTGTATGTGTGTGTCTATGTATGTATGTATGTATGAATATATGTATGCATGCATGTATGTATGTATGTATGCATCTTTGTATGTATGTGTGTATGTATGTATGCATGCATGCATGCATGTATGTATGTATGTGTGTATGTATGTATGTATGCATGCATTATATATGTATGTATGCATGTATGTATGTATGTATGTATGTATGTATGTAGGTATGTATGCATGCATGTATGTATGTATGCATGCATTATGTATGTATGTATGTATGTATGTATGCATGTATGTATGTATGTATGTATGTATGCATGTATGTATGTATGCATGCATGCATGCATGTATGTATGTATGCATGCATGCATGTATGCATGCATTATGTATGTATGTATGTATGTATGTATGTATGTATGTATGTATATCCATTCTGTTACTCTCTCGCACGGTATACCTTGCTTGCTCTTTATCTCAACTCATTTCTCTCTCATTATAATAATGTCGACCTGATAACAGCCAATCAACAGCCTCGCTCCTTTTACACACTGACACGTTTGTTACACCTGCCAATCCTACACCAACACTAAATTCTTAATTTGTCCCCACCCAAACGCACCACGAGCTAAACCACCAATCGCACCGAAAACATTCACATTTTCTAGTATCATCGCCACCATCTTCGTCATCGTTATCAGTTTTTTTTTTGCTCTCTAAATGTCGGGCATGGGATTTTTGTTGTTGTTGTTGTTTAACCACAGGTTGTCGCGAATAAGCAGGCGTATGACTATCGCTAGGCACAAGGAAACAATAAGCATCTTGTTTGTTGACTACGGACATTTTGTAAGACGACACGTCGTGATTTGAAAGAGAATAAGCTGCTATTTCTAGCATATCGAGCGATCACATAAAAGGATATTACTTGACTGAGCTGTGAGAAATAGCATCTAAATAACTCCTGTGATCAAACGCTGTTTAAAAATTCATGAAGGACACATTGAGCAATATATTCTTAGATACACTATGTCAAAAAAATTAGATGATATAAACACATTGCAACGACGATGACTATAGTTCCCCTCGGCCAGAGTCTGGATCTAAACGTCCGCCCCTCCTGCTCCCCCTCCCCCTCCTCCTCATCATCATCATAAAACATCACCATCATCATCATCACCATACCACCACCATCACCATCATCATCATCATCATCATCATTACCATCACCATCACCATCATCACCACCATCACCACCATCACCATCACCACCATCACCATCACCACCACCACCATCACTACCATCATCACCACCATCATCATCACCAGCATCAACTTGATATCGTCTTTTGTTAAAGAACGACGAACGCGTGCGCACACACGTATTTATACACGTATGTTTATCAACATTATATATAGGAGAGAGAGAGGAAGGAAGAGAGAGAGAGAGAGAGAGAGAGAGAGAGAGAGAAGGAGAGAAACAAATTGACAGTTAGAGAGACAAATACATACTGAAGTGGTGGAGGTAACCATATTTAATGTTATGAGTCAATAAAATTTATACATAGGTGTAGGAGTGGCTGTGTGGTAAGTAGCTTGCCTACGAAGACGCCTTGGGGGAGACCCTGGGCTACGATGAAAGTCAGTCGATCAACCTGCTCAGAAGAACGTTCGGGCCGGGGTACCTGGATAATTACCAGAAATCCCTGGCTTGGCAGTGCTTCCGTGCGGCGCTACTAGTTCGTGATAAACTGTCAAGGCACGGAAGTGCCGACTCACCGACATGTCCAAGGTGCGAGCAGGATAGGAAAATCGTTTTGCACGCATTCGTGGAATGTCCGGAATTATTGAGACTGATATATATATATATATATATATATATATATATATATATATAATGTAAAGTATAGAAGCCATCTTATTATGGCTAACCACAAAAGGGAGGGGTGTTACTGTAGCTTTATAGCCCCAAGAGATCGTCGTCTCCAGCTGGCTTTAGACACCATTTCAGTGCCCTTGAAGTATTTGCAAAGGGAGGCCATCCCTTTCTTGCAAGCCTGAGTGATACGCACGGACTAGTTTCGAGATTATTGTCTCTTATCAACGGGCGGTAACCACCAGGTCGCGATGAAAGACAAGGCTGCTTTGCAAATATATAAGAGTTTTTCTAGTAACGTCTGCCACTGATTTCGAAAAACTGACTGTAAGCATTATTAAATCTCAGAATGTGGCTTCTATACTTTACATTATCGAGCGATTACTGTTTACATCTCATTCAAAGATTTAAAAATGCTTATATATATATATATATATACTAGCAGTATCGCCCGGCGTTGCTCAGGTTTGTAAGGGAAATAACTATAAAGCATTTTTAGAGAGTTATAGCCAAAAAATAGCAAAAAAATGGGAAAAAAATGATGGTAAATTTTTTTTGAGAGTTAAAAAAGGTGGAGTTGCGTCCCCTAGACGGTCTGTGGTTTGGGTTTCTGATTCTCGACCCCATGTCGAATTTATCGATTTTTTTCAGAACTGGGGGAACTTTTCAAAATTTTCGCTGCGTTAGTTTTGAATTATGACATTGGGCTATGCGTGTGTCAAGTTTCATCAGAATCGGTTGAAAGCCGTGGTCAGGGTGAGGGTACGAGAAAACAGACACACAGAAACACGCACAGACAAACTGCCGTTTATATATAGAGATATATATATATTTGTATGTGTGTCTGTGTTTGTCCCCCTCGCAACATCGCTTGACAACCGATGCTGGTGTGTTTACGTCCCCGTGACTTAGCGGTTCGGCAAAACAGAACGATAGAATAAGTACTAGCCTTACAAAGAATAAGTCCTGGGGTCGATTTGCTCGACTAAAGGCGGTGCCCCAGCATGGCAGCAGTCAAATGACAGAAACAAATAAAAGAGTAAAAGATATACATATATATATATATATATATATATACATACATATACATGCATACATACACTCATATATATATATATATATATATATATATATATATGTATATGTATGTATGTATGTATGTATGTATGTATGTTTATTTTATGACCATAAATTTTATTTCTTTTTTTCTTTTGTTTTATTCATTATGTCATCTTATTCTTATATGCTGTAACTCATTTCACCAAGATTCTAAATTACTTCTGTACTTCACGATACAACAAGGAGATTCCTATATGTATGCTTGACCTGCTTATTAAATAGTTTTCAAATATTCCTTTGTACTATAGGCACAAGGTTTGAAAAATTCTGGGGCGGGGTCTGCACTTTTATATCGAACCACAGTGCTCAACTAGTACATATTTTATCGCCCGTTACATTGACCCAGTACTCAACTGGTACTTATTTTATCGATTGCGAAAGAGATGAAAGGTATTGTCACCCTCTACGGAATTTGAACTCAGAATGTGAAATACCACTAAGCATCAGCGTTCGTTATGCTAATGATTCTGCCAGCTTACCGACTTATTCTGTACTTTAATAATGAGACACCCCGCTTGCTAGTTTCATATTTCGTTTTAGATGTCATCTAGGATAACGCAATATGTAACTACTACTACTACTACATCTAGTAGTAGTAGTAGTAGTAGTAGTAGTATTGGTGGTGGTGGTGGTGTTTGTAGTAGTAGTAGTATTGGTGCTGGTGGTAGTAGTAGTAGTAGTAGTAGTAGTAGTAGTGGTGGTGGTGGTGGTGGTTGTAGTAGTAGTAGTAGATTTTCAGCGAACTGAAAAATAGACGTGATACGTTCGCCACGGTTTCGATACCCGTTTAGAAACAGATTTACAAACGTATTAGAAAGAAAAAAGGAAGCCATGACACAATCATTTTGATTTATGACCATCTTACGCACCTGACAAATATATTACAATGTAACAACAACAAAAATAATGAAAGAAAACCCTTATATATTATTGCAATAAGTAGCATATATTCAGTGGTATGGAAATGTGGGGGAGAAAGAATGAAATATAGCAAAAATACAAAAAAGCCTGACGAGCTTCGTAGTTATGTGATGAGCATATTATCAGCTTGGTGTCCAATTGCAAGCAAATGTGTTTTCCAGAAGCTTAACAGCGATAATGAATGAGTCAGTGATAAAGACTGTAAGAATAGCGACAACACCGGCAAAAGTAGCTGTAACGTCGGTAACAGGAACAGCTGCAGCAGCAGGAGCCGCAGGAGCAGCAGGTGGGGGGGCAGGGACAGCAGGTTCGGCAGAGGGAGCAGGTGGAGTAAAGATTGGAAGGTTATCTTGAGCGGTGACATCGTATGTGATTGCTATAGGAAATACACCGATTTATGTATGTGTGCTTGTGAGTATATATATATATATATATGTGTGTGTGTGTGTGTGTGTGTGTGTGTGTGTGTGTGTGTGTGTAA
This sequence comes from Octopus sinensis, assembly GCF_006345805.1. NCBI lineage: Eukaryota > Metazoa > Mollusca > Cephalopoda > Octopoda > Octopodidae > Octopus > Octopus sinensis. Next base: position 18,626 of record NW_021836620.1, on the reverse strand, counting down.
AATTATTATTTAGGGTATCTAAATTTAGGGTATCACGCTGGAAATAGAAGTCAAGATTTGACTCTAAAACCACATTAACTGTTTATACAACACCAGGAGCGAAGACGAAGAGACAAAATAAACTAGCAAAATAATTACTGGTTAATTCTAGATCCCGGATATCTGGATTTGCATAAGAAATGCTTTGCCTTCATCAGTGGAATACACCCAGCACATAAATACAAATATATATATTTGGACCTGTTCCTGTCGAGAGTCAGAGATGAACCAACCTCACGGCAAGAGGTGCAAATGAGGGTAGCTATATCAAACTCCATGCTTCACCAAGTGCCACATATTAGAGGAGGCTCTTAGTAATAACAGTGTAACAAAACGGCGGTGCATCAGCATGGCCACGGCTCTGAGCTGAAACTAGAGAAAAATATATATATATATACAACATACGACATACTTACATATACGAACGTATACATACATATATATGCACGTATGCACACGACCATAAATATATATATATATATATATATATATATATATATATATGTGTGTGACCGCGTGTGTACCGTTGGCGATTTTTTCCCTCTGTCTTCCCTTCTCTGGACCTTTCCTTCTCCTATGTTTCCGACGAAGAGCTCCGCTCGAAACGTTAAACGCTCCTTCTTTCCTTCTTTCCTGAGCGTCCAATAATACTATATTTGTTCCACGTCCTCGCGTCGTTGTGTTTTTTTGTGATTTCTTGTTTGGATTAACATTATATATATATATATATAATGTTAATCCAGATCTGAGGGGTACTGAAAAGTTACTGGCTTTAAGGGTATTGCGAAGGCCTAGTTGGTGGCCCAAACTTCCTAGTTCTTTTACAGGGCTTAGACACATTGAAAGGACCGCTGCAATAAGTATGGGAAATATGTTGAATAAAATCATAATTATCTGATCCACCTGTATTTTCTTTTATTGAAAGCCAGGAACTTTTCAGCAACCTCTCGTGTATGGGATGGAAGCACTCCGTCGGTTACGACGATGAGGGTTCCGGTTGAACCGAATCAACGGAACAGCCTGCTCGTGAAATTAACGTGTAAGTGGCTGAGCACTCCACAGACACGTGTACCCTTAACGTAGTTCTCGGGGATATTCAGCGTGACACAGAGAGTGACAAGGCCGGCCCTTTGAAATACAGGTACAACAAAAACAGGAAGTAAGAGTGAGAGAAAGTTGTGGTGAAAGAGTACAGCAGAGATCATCACCATCCCCTACCGGAGCCTCGTGGAACTTTAGGTATTTTCGCTCAATAAACACTCACAACGCCCGGTCTGGGAATCGAAACCGCGATCCTATGTCCGCGAGTCCGCTGCCCTAACCACTGCGCCTTCACAACCTCTCGTGTATATAAAACAATGAATACGGAGATTATTAAATCTACATGATTTTATATTTTTTATAGCACAATCAGTTATACAGCATATTTGATTTAAATGTGTCCGACGCACGGTTCTGCTGCATAGAAATAATTGGATGCAAATGAACTTGTGAGATGTCTTTGAAGCAGAAACTTTCATCTGGTACATTTAATCAAATATGCTGTATTATTTATTGCAAAAGTAAAAAAATATATGGAGATGTCCTTGCATAGCAAGTGACCTGCTCTGAAATCGTGTGCTGGAACGAAAACAATTGCAGCGTGGGAGGTGTTTATAAGTCATTTTAGAAACACACAAAAACCGTTACATTCACTTAAACATTTAAATTTAATTTGCCAAAATATTTTCGTCGCTTTGAGACCACAATCGGCTCATTGACAACTTTCCGTGCTGCATCATATATGAACATATACTCTTTTACTCTCTTTTACTCTTTTATTTGTTTCAGTCATTTGACTGCGACCATGCTGGAGCACCGCCTTTAATCGAGCAACTCGACCCCGGGACTTATTCTTTTGTAAGCCCAGTACTTTTTCTATCGGTCTCTTTTGCCGAACCGCTAAGTAACGGGGACATAAACACACCAGCATCGGTTGTCAAGCAATGCTAGGGGGACAAACACAGACACACAAACACACACACACGCATATATATATAATATATATATACATATATACGACGGGCTTCTTTCAGTTTCCATCTACCAAATCCACTCTCAAGACTTTGGTCGGCCCGAGGCTATAGTAGAAGACACTTGCCCAAGGTGCCACGCAGTGGGACTGAACCCGGAACCATGTGGTTGGTAAGCAAGCTACTTACCACACAGCCACTAATTTTCTTATTCATTGTAACTGTCCTGAATATACACTCGGTAAAACATTTATGATCCAGTGAATCGAACTCAGGATATACTCATCGGATGAAATACATTGAGATTGCTTACTTCACATAAGCCTAGGCGATCTGTACAACTCGATACGGTTAGATATTACCTAGATTATAACCAAATAATCGAACGGTACTGCGTGGATACTTTTCCCTATTCACACACACACATACATACACACATAAAAATATTCATACACATACATACGCATACATGCATACACACATATAGGCGCAGGAGTGGCTGTGTGGTAAGTAGCTTGTTTACCAACCACATGGTCCCGGGTTCAGTCCCACTGCATGGCACCTTGGGCAAGTGTCTTCTACTATAGCCTCGGGCCGACCAAAGCCTTGTGAGTGGATTTGGTAGACGGAAACTGAAAGAAGCCCGTCGTATATATGTATATATATGCGTGTGTGTGTTTGTGTGTCTGTGATTGTCCCCCTAGCATTGCTTGACAACCGATGCTGGTGTGTTTACGTCCCCGTTACTTAGCGGTTCGGCAAAAGAGACCGATAGAATAAGTACTGGGCTTACAGAAAAATAAGTTCCGGGGTCGAGTTGCTCGATTAAAGGCGGTGCTCCAGCATGGCCGCAGTCAAATGACTGAAACAAGTAAAAGAGTAAAAGAGAAAGAGTATACATGCATACACACATACATGCATTCATATATACATACATACATATAGGTGTAGATTTATAGCAACGAGGCACATATGAATAGGTATAGTTTAGAAATTGCTGTTAAAAAGATAAAAGGTATGTGAAATCATTTTGCATCGCCGTTAAAAACACATTAGATTGTCGTAATACCAGATAAAGTGGAGGCACGTGGCTCAGTGGTTAGGGTGTTAGCATCATGATCGTAAGATTGTGGGTTCGATTCCTGGACCGGGCGACGCGTTGCGACGCTGCGATGGACTGGCTGGGGAACACATACGCCATCGAAACCTGGAAACCAGGCCTATGAGCCTGGCTAGGCTTTAAAAAGGGCGCAAAAGAATAATACCATATAAAGCAAAAATGCCTTAGGCATGAAAAGGCTTCCGTTTAATATAGATCAAGCACACATATTTCTCAATTTAATGGTTAACTCGAGGGTAAAAGATTTTTGGTACAAAGTAAGTGGTATCATAGCTTCGCAGTGCGACGAAACACGGATCCATATGGTAACTAAAAAAACTTGTTCATCAAACCGTCATGCTTTACTTACTTTTATCACGAATCAATCATCTGCAAATAGCTGGAACGCTTTGATTATAAGTCCATTCAAGCAGATCCCACTTAAAGTTAAACAGTAACACATGATAAATTGTAGTAATATTCCTTTATGTTGCCAATTCAAATACCACCCAGGACCACTTTGCTATTATTTTCAGGACATTGAAGTGAGTGCCTGATTCATTGTAGCAGTCTATACCTTAAAAGGCGGTGCGCGGGGAGGTCACGGTCCAGTGACTGTAATTAAATATCAAGAACATACACCCAGTCTTGCTCTATAGAAAGGTTTTGTAATATAATCGTACAGAGAATTTATTATTAATTGTTTGATCTGTTCCACATTGTATTACATGTGTATATATACAGACAATGTACATGCAATGCACAAGTATGTATGTATGTATGTATGTATGTATGTATGTATGTATGTATGTATGTATGTATGAAATGTATGTATGTAGTGTATGTATGTAGTGTATGTATGTAATGTATGTATGTATGCATGTATGTATGTATGTAGTGTATGTATGTAATGTATGTATGCATGTATGTATGTATGTATGCATGAATGTATGTAATGTATGTATGTATGCATGTATGTAATGTATGTATGTAATGGATGTATGTAATGTATGTATGTACGTATTTAATGTATGCATGTATGTATGCATGTATGTATGTATGTATGCATGTATGTATGTATGTATGTATGTGAACGGATAAGGGTGAACGGACGGCTCCTACGAGTGGTGGAAAACTTCACCTACCTGGGCAGCACTCTCTCCTGCAATGCCAACATAGATGCTGAAACCATCAACAGAATCTCCAAGGCAAGCAGCGCGTTTGGGAGACTGCGAAAGAAAGTCTGGAGCGGAGAGGAATCAGCCTCAAACACAAGCTGAAAGTCTACCGGGCAGTCGTGCTTACCACCCTACTATACGGCTGCGAGACGTGGACTGCTTACCGAAGGCACGAGCGCCAGATAAACCACTTCCATCTCAGGTGTCTTCGGAATCTCCTTCACATCCGCTGGCAGGACAAAGTCCCAGACACGGAAGTTCTGAAGCAGGCAGATCTCCCTAGCACCATCACAATCATGCGCAAGGCCCAGCTGAGATGGGCGGGCCACGTCTCCCGCATGTCCGACACTCGCATCCCAAAACAGCTCTTCTACGGTGAACTCGGCCAGGGTAGGCGCAAAGTCGGAGGGCAGAAAAAGCGCTACAAGGATAGTCTCAAGGTCTCTCTCAAAGACTTCTCCATCGGAACAGAGACCTGGGAGACACTTGCTGCCAACCGCTCATCCTGGCGCAGCGCAATCACCGTGGGAGCAGGGACAGCCGAGGAGGGACGGATTCGGTCAGCGGAGCAGAAACGTCAGATGCGTAAAGTCAGAGCCGCCTGCACCAGTAGCACTGCCCCTACCCACTTCTGCCCCACCTGTGGGAGGGGCTTCCTTGCCCGGATTGGCCTCACCAGCCACCTCCGGTCTCATGGCGGCAGTTCCATCAGATGATGTCAGTTGGTCATCTTCGAACCGAAGGACGAACATTATTATTATTATTATTATGTATGTATGTATGATGATGTATGTATGTATGTATGTATGTATGATGTATGTATTTATGTACGTACGTACGTACGTACGTATGTATGTGTGTATGTATGTATGTATGTATTGTATGTATGTATGTATGTAATGTATGTATGTATGCATGAATGCCTGATGTATGTATGTTTTAGCAGAAGTTCCCGGATTAAAGAATAAAATGCAGAATGAAATTTCATTCTAAACTTGATATATATTCTTAATACTTATTGTGATTAATGATTCTAACATTATTGGCCTTACTACAAATTGTGTGAGATCAACAACAGTTAACTTAGAAAAGAAAGTACATAGAGTAAATTATGATAAGACTTCTTTATATACAGCATTATGAGATTTTCTCCCTGGAGTCTAATGAGCATCCAACATACAACTGTCCATGGGAGACGTAAAGTTTCCTCTAAATGAAAGCCACTTACTTATGATGTCTGTTCCTGAGATTTATTGATAGGCATTGCATAATTTAATCTAACTGGATACTTTACGCTTTTAAGCTGCACTGGTAGATCTACACGTATAAACGGAATTCTTGAAATGAATACATTATCACCTGTTCCTCACCCAGAGAATATAGTAGCTTCTATAAAATACAGCATCATTATCTTCCGTGGAGGCGCAATGGCCCAGTGGTTAGGGCAGCGGACTCGCGGTCGGAGGATCGCGGTTTCAATTCCCAGACCGGGTGTTGTGTGTGTGTTTATTGAGCGAAAACACCTAAAGCTCCACGAGGCTCTGGCAGGGGGTGGGGTGGCGACCCCTGTAGTATTCTTTCGCCCCAACTTTCTCTCATTTTGTCTTCCTGTTTCTTGAGTAACGCTGCGATGGACTGTCGTCCCGTCCAGTTGGGGGGAACACATATGCCATAGAAACCGGGGAACTGCGCCCTCTGAGCCTGGCAAGGCTTTAAAAGGGCGCATAAATAAATCATCTTCTTCCCAATTAGTGTTGTTCCAGTATACAATTTTGGAAAATCCAAATTTCTTAGAAACATAATAGGTACTCCAAGATTCAGACCAAGTTTACAGGAGGTAAACTTGATAGTCCCAATGAGTTTAAAGACTCGACTGGATAATTTACTATTTCTCATTGATCAACAACAGTGTTTGTAACTTTTTCATGGTGCCAAAGACGTGACCGCCACCAATGATTCATGGACAAGATTCAAGTTAGTCAACTGGTTTTTGAGTACACAGGAAACAGGGAAACGAAGAAACCAATTGAGTATGTGTATGTGTGTGTGTGGAGAGAGAGAGAGAGAGATAGAAAGACAGACAGATAATAAAGATACATACTTTCATAATTGCATACATAGATAAAGATCTGCGTGGGAATTCGTATAGGCAAATGACTTGTCGAAGTTTATATTACAAAAAATACATCATACATACATACATACATAAAATTATTTGGAAATGGAGGCGTGGCGTTCAATCAAATAATATAAATAATATACATACATACTTACATATATATATATATATATATATATATTTGCATGTATGTATAATTACCTAATTAAATACATATACATATATACATATATGTTTGGACATATGCATATACGTATATATATATATATATATATATATATATATATATATATATATATATATATATATATATATATATATATATGTATGTATGTATGTATGTATGTATGTATGTATATAAAGAATACAAAAGAGGGGACAATAAAACATCCAGAAAGACGATACAAAAAAGCAAGGACGGGTCCATCGGAGTTTTCTTTCCTCAGTCGAGTTCCAGATTATCTTTGCAATTTCGGCTGGTTATACTCGAGATTACTGCAGTCTGGTCAGCCCTAAGGAAAAACTAAGCTAAGGAGATGGCACCAGTGATTTTAAGGTTAGGAGGAGTCTAGCAGTAAGATTCAGTTTAAACGAAGTAACCATGCGGCTAAACCGTTACGATGTATTTTTTGTAACATAAACTTATACAATACATTTGCCTATACGACTTCCCACGCAGATCTTTATCTATGTATGCAATGATGAAAGCATGTATCTTTATTATTTTATGTATGTTTGATTAAATATATCCTCGCTCTCTTTCCCCAGACATTATTCATCTTGGTCTTCTCATATTACAATATGGATGGAAGCACTCCGTCGGTTACGACGACGAGGGTTCCAGTTGATCCGATCAACGGAACAGCCTGCTCGTGAAATTAACGTGTAAGTGGCTGAGCACTCCACAGACACGTGCACCCTTAACGTAGTTCTCGGGGATATTCAGCGTGACACAGAGAGTGACAAGGCCGGCCCTTTGAAATACAAGTACAACAGAAACAGGAAGTAAGAGTGAGAGAAAGTTCTGGCGAAAGAGTACAGCAGGGATCACCACCATCCCTGCCGGAGCCTCGTGGAGCTTTAGGTGTTTTCGCTCAATAAACACTCACAACGCCTGGTTTGGGAATCGAAACCGCGATCCTACGACCGCGAGTCCGCTGCCCTAACCACTGGGCCATTGCGCCTCCCATATTACAATATACGATTTTGTTGTCACCGTCAAGAAAAATCTATTCATTTGAACATTGAATCTTGTCTGATGAAAACTTTGACATGCTAACTTTCACGATGAGCAACATACATCTCATAAACAAAATGGAGAACGAGAAGAAGAGGAAAAATTAAATTATGTATATATATATATATATATATATATATACTCTTTTACTCTTTTACTTGTTTCACTCATTTGACTGCGGCCATGCTGGAGCACCGCCTTTAGTCGAGCAAATCGACCCCGGGACTTATTCTTTGTAAGCCCAGTACTTATTCTATCGGCCTCTTTTGTCGAACCGCTAAGTGACTGGGTCGTAAACACACACCAGCATCGGTTGTCAAGCAATGCTAGGGGGACAAACACAGACACACAAACACACACACATATACATACATATATATACATATATACGACAGGCTTCTTTCAGTTTCCGTCTACCAAATCCACTCACAAGGCATTGGTCGGCCCGAGGCTATAGCAGAAGACACTTGCCCAAGATGCCACGCAGTGGGACTGAACCCAGAACCATGTGGTTGTTTAGCAAGTAAGATTCAGTTTAAACGAAGTAACCACGTGGCTAAACTTGCGCCATATCATGTTTTTCATTTTTTTTTTATGGTCACTTTATCAATAACTTTTTTTAGTTTAATACTAATATTGTGTTTCATTTGAGGTTTTTTTTTAACCCTTTTCTGGATCTAAAAGCTGTTATAAACCTAAAAAAGGTCAAAACTATGAAATCAGCCTCTTTTAGGTCTTTTAAAAGTTAAAACTATAAAATAAGCATTTTTTTAACTCTTTATTGGTTACCACAAAGATGTCGATCCCAAAGTTTGCTTTCACGGTGGTGCTATTGGTGCTATTACTGCTACTGGGGCTGCTGATGCTGTTATTGAAGTTGTGGGTAATGATGATAATGATGGAAATTTTTTGATGAGAGGGAAACACAGCGTTAGTCATCGGTTTCTTAGGGTATTGCCAACATAGTCTAGTTTGAATCGTTGCAGGAAAGCAAATGTCAATTTGTGGCATTATAAACCTGAGTAAAAAGCACCAGTTAAAAATAACAAGAGCAGTAGTATTAGCTGCATTAATTATAATAATAATGATAATAATAATAATAATAATAATAATAATAATAATAATAATAATAATAATAATGATGATGATGATGATGATGATGATGATGATGATGATGATGATGAAGAAGAAGAAGAAGTCGAAGAAGAAAAAGAAACAACAACAGCAACAACAACAACAACAGCAGCAGCAGTAGCAGCAGCAGCAACAACATTAATGTACCAACGCCCGTTGATTCAGAAAGGCAACATCAACGCCCTTTGTTTCGTTCAATCGCCCCCTAAATTTCTGAAAAACTCTTAATTATATCTGAACAGAATGATCTCGTCTGTGAAGTGGCCGCGATGATGATAATTATAATGATGATTTTGATGACGATGATGATGATGATGATGATGATGATGATGATGAAGCTGATGGTAATGATGACGATGTCGACGACGGCAATGATGATATGATGATGATGATGATGATGATGATGATGATGATGATGATGATGACGATGATGGAGATGATGGTGATGATGGTGGTTATGGTGGTGGTGTTGTAGATGCTGGTAGTGGTGACGATGATAATGTAAACGACTGTAAGTGGAATAATGATGATGGTCGTGATGGAAGGGAGTGTAAGATTTTTCCTCTCGAAACGATGAGTAAGAAATGTGAATGACAGATAAATGTTGGATATACATACATGTGTGTGTGCATGTGTGCGCGTGCGTGTACATATATAAACTTAGATAAACTTAGATATGTTTCGACCAAAGATTGGTCCAGGCCATGTCTAACTTAATAGCACCACCTGATAGGATTATACGAATCCTGTTTAAGTCAAGTTTTGTTTAAGTAGTGAGTTCTTGTTGGGTGAGTTGTATCCAATTATGGGTGGCTTATCTGGTATTCTTTGAAGGAATCTATCCAGACTCCGTTTAAAGTTGATAGGATCCTTTTCCTCTTTGATCTCCCTCGGGACAATGTTAAATAGGGCAGGGCCTGTTGAGGAAAAGAAATTATGTTGCAGTGTACATGTATGTTGTGATCTTGAATTTGGCAGGGGACGTATAGCCCGTGGTCCAAGTCTTGGATGAACCTTGAAGCTAATGTTTAGGTCGTTTGGGCAAAGTTGGCGGTATATTTTCCACATCGTACAAATGATGTACCGCTCACGGCGACGCTGGAGGGAGTAAAGTTTCAAGGCTTTAAGGCGATCCCAGTAATCGAGAGCAGCCATGCCTTCAATTTGTTTAGTGAGTGCCCTCTGGGGTGACTCAATTCTGGAGATGTTTTGTCTTGTGTGAGGAGACCACAGTGGGCAGCAGTATTCGAGGTGTAGCCGTACAAAGGAGGAAAAAAGTGGTATGATGACACCTTGTTCTCTGGACCGGAAAGTTCTTAAGATCCAGGAACTCATCCTACGAGCTATATCGACCTTCTTGTTGATGTGTGCACTCCAACTGAGATCGTCATTAACAATTACACCCATATATATATATACTCTTTTACTCTATTACTTGTTTCAGTCATTTGACTGCGGCCATGCTGGAGCACCGCCTTTAGTCGAGCAAATCTACCCCGGGACTTATTCTTTGTAAGCCCAGTACTTATTCTATCGGTCTCTTTTGCCGAACCGCTAGGTGACGGGGACGTAAACACACCAGCATCGGTTGTCAAGCAATGCTAGGGGGACAAACACAGACACACAAACACATACACACACATACATATATATGTACATATATACGACGGGCTTCTTTCAGTTTCCGTCTACCAAATCCACTCTCAAGGCATTTGTCGGCCCAGGGCTATAGCAGAAGACACTTGCCCAAGATGCCACGCAGTGGGACTGAACCCGGAACCACACAGCCACTCCTGCGCCTATATATATATATATATATATATATATATATATGATGATGATGACGACGATGATGATGATGATCGGAATACATATGAAAAGAAAAGTGAAATAAAAATAATTATACCTACTTTAACACAGCGTGGGATTTGAACAGATAAATGTACTAAATCAAATCCTTTTCCCTCGTCGCAAATTTCGATCCTGAGAGCCGGTTAGGCAGTCTTAGGATATAAAGTATCCAACCGAATGGTTTTGATGTCTACACAGCTCAGCAGGAATTCATTATGTCTTTGTAAGTTTGTTTCTCACCGAGCAGATTTGATATTTTACTACAAGTTTCATAAAATGCACTATATTACAGTGATTCAGTATATATATTTCTTTACTACCCACAAGGGGCTAACCACAGAGGGGACAAACAAGGACAGACAAACGGATTAAGTCGATTATATCGACACCAGTGCGTGACTGGTACTTAATTTATCGAAAGGATGAAAGGCTAAATCGATCTCGGCAGAATTTGAACTCAGAACGTAACGGCAGACGAAATACGGCTTCACATTTCACCCGGCGTGCTAACGCTTCTGCCAGCTCGCCGCCTGATACGGGATATATATTACAGCTTTGTATTTCCGATAGACAAAATGATGTTTTGTCATACGCTGAAAATTGTTGAAGAAAGGCGCTAAAAGTACCATTCCAATGCCTATTCTTTCATGTGTCCATGTAGGGAAGAGTTTCATGGGCTTAAGATGACGGACGTTATCACCATCATAGTTTCGCAAAAAAGGCTTATCAGGAGTAGCCAGAAATAAGGGAGAAAACCACCGTTTCTGAAACAGTGTAACTTGTAACCATCCGATAACGTTAAACATTAAACATGATTCTCAGCTCAAAACAACCATGTTCTGTCTCATTAGACGCGGATAGGTTCACCACAATCCTTTGGACATTCCTCATGCTTTCGCTTGTATATTACAGTAAACGATTGATTTAAAGACTCCGCCGGTTACGACGACGAGGGTCCCAGCTGATACGATCAACGGAACAGCTTGCTCGTGAAATTAACGTGCAAATGGCTGAGCATTCCACAGACACGTGTACCCTTAACGTAGTTCTCGGGGATAATCAGCGTGACACAGAGAGTGACAAGGCTGACCCTTTGAAATACAAGTACAACTCATTTTTGCCAGCTGAGTGGACTGGAGCAACGTGAAATAAAGTGTCTTGCTCAAGGACACAACGCGTCGCCGGGAATCGAACTCACAACCTTACGATCATGAGCCGAATGCCCTAACCACTAAGCCACGCGCCCTCACAAACGATTGATTTAACCGATAGTTAACTGAGTAAGGATGTATCCGTTAATGTCAAAACTGCAGTAAATGATGAATACTTCGTGAAATTGATTCCATTACCCGTCGAAATACTTTTTTCAACTGTTTACAAGAAACGTGTAAATATGGTTACATACATACATACATATATACATACATACTTACAGACATATATGGATAGACTATGGACAGGTACTTCAAAACCTCCATCTTCTATATTCAAATCATAAAGTTACATTTACAAGAATAATAATTGGTGCACTTGGTTTTCTGTGTACATGTCTAACTGACGGTGTGGATGAGCTTGGATTTTCAGAAAAAGAAATCAATCACACATTACAATTAAAGTAATTAAAGTCAATAAGTGGAAATGTAAAAATATGCAGGACTTTTCTCAATCTTAAAACGTGACATTTTTTTTTTTTTTTTATCTACATCTTAATGGTGGAACTTTGTCTTTTTTGGGAAACCAGCTCCTTCTTCAGAGAAAAAATATAAATAATTAGAAACAGAAAACAACACACACACACACACACACTCTCTCTCTCTCTTCTCTCTCTCTCTCTCTCTATATTATATATATATATATATATATATATATTATATATATATATATATATTATATATGTGGTGTGTGTGTGTGTGGGGTATGTATATATATATATATATATATATATATATATATAGAGAGAGAGAGAGAGAGAGAGATAGATATGTGTGTGTCTGTGTGTGTGTGTGTGTGGTGTTGTGTGTGTGTAGCGGTACGAAACAGACAATAACCATTGGTCATAACTGATGAAGAATTGTGAACTTTCTGTTCGTCTCCTGTTTGTTTTTACATTCAGTATATGTTGTCATTGTTTATACATGGAACGGACCACGAACCGAATTTATATATATATATATATATGTATGTATGTATGTATGTATGTATGTAGGTATGTATGTATGTATGTATGTATGTATGTATGTATGTATGTATGTATGTATGTATGTATGAATATATATACACGCGTGTGTGTACTTTGATAATACTTTTACTTCAAGATTCCCTACGAGAATTTTATTGATTTAATGTTAAAAAAATTCAAACAGGACACGCTACTGCTCAATGTATAATTATCAAATTAAAATAAAGAATAGACAATATTTATGTCATGTCCTGACAATTTCACTGGCGTGTATTATGTCGTGATAATATTTATAGTATAGAATTACATTATTATTCCAGTGTATTTCGTTATTCCATTCTCCATTAAAATGAGATTTTATTGCACTTATAGTTCAGTGGGATATACGTTTGACACGTGACTAAAGACATATACTAAGAGAGCATGAACTATCATTCGATATAGAACTAATAAACTCTTAATGCATATATGCGCACAGATACAAATATATATACAGAAAACCTACTATATTTCTGTTAAAATATCGTCATTGCTGCGAGAGTCACTGACGGCTAATATCGGCAAATTTCGGCGGTTTAAAAAAATTGTAGCATCCTCACCGTGAATGAAAGCAGCAGTCCTCTCATACTGCATGGAAATCTAAGAAATTCCGGGTTTGAGTCTGGAATGCAGGAAGACCACTGAGAGACTCCTCAGCTTTTGTTAAAGCATTTCTAGGATGTCATATTGATATAAAACCGGATATGCAGGGAATGTCTTTGAACATTTTGGTGATCTTATGATTTGAGCATGAGATCATGGCGCTTCTGCACTCCTGAGCCTGCGACCCATATTCGCACTGGATATCTTGACGGGTTTATCTCTGGATTATGTCAGTTTCTGGAGAAGAGGATATGCGAGGATTTCTGCAAGCCTTACTAGACCTGAAATTTTAGGTTGTGCAATTGCCTGTAAGGTGAACTTCTAACGCCCGGTGGAGTAGGTGGGCGTCGTCGCGGGCGAGAACTCAGGTGGAGTGGACGGTAGGTGCAATAAACTCATGCATGGGCGTTTCTGGCATTTTGCATAGTCGATGGTCTGTGATGGTCTTCTTCCATCGCGATTGGACAGCCATCACACACACACCCACACACACACACACACACAAACACACTAACGCACACACGTATGTGCGTATGTGTACTTGCATCTCAAATTTCTCTAGAGGAATTTAAAACTTTAATTAGTCTTAATTAGTAATGAGTAGGAGCAATAGCCCAGTGGTTAGGGCAGCGGACTCGCTGTTGGAGGATCGCGGTTTCGATTCCCAGACCGGGCGTTGTGTGTGTTTATTGAGCGAGAACACCTAAAAGCTCCACGAGGCTCCGGCAGGGGTTGGTGATGACCCCTGTTGTACTCTTTCACCCCAACTTTCTCTCACTCTTTCTTCCTGTTTCTTGAGTAACGCTGCGATGGACTGGCGTCCCGTCCAGCTGGGTGGAACACATACGCCATAGAAACCAGGAAACCGCGCCCATGAGCCTGGCCAGGCTTGAAAAGGGCGAAAACAAAAATTAGTAATGAACTGCTTCGATTTACACGAGCATGACAGCATATTCTCTTTGTCTATAAATCAGTCTGATCAACCGTCCATCGATCCATCCACGCGAACATACATCCACTCATTTATCCATCCATTAATATACATCTGTTCCTCCCTCTCTCCCTGGTCTCTCTCCCTTTCTTTCTCCTTTCTCCATTTCTCTCTCTTTCTCTATTCATCGCCCCATTTACTTACTTACCTATTAATTTTGTCTATCCGTCTACCTAGATATTAATCTATGTGTATCTGCATTTACATTTACGCTAAAATATTGCCCCCTTTTAATTCACAAGTTCTACATTAATAAGTATACGAAACGGTCTCTTTTTGGTGCACTTACTCACGTAATCACAAACACACACACACACACACACACACACACACGCCTACACACACATTTATGAGTGCTTAGAAAGTGAGAGCGAGAAAGAATTGGAAGGGAGAAATAACCACACTTAGAAAGACCATCAAATAGTCATGAGTACATCCAAACACATACAGACACCATTTAAATACACACGCACGAAAATACACACACACACACACACACACACACACAATACATGACGGGCAAAAGAACGAATGCAGTTTTTTCCACGAGAAAAAGATTAATTAATGAGCAGAAAAATTATTTGTTTTTCTAAAGTGTCAAAGATAACTTCACGAAATGTACACCATTTTAATAATATTTTTCAGAAGTACATTGCGGATAATTGCGTGGTCCTAAACGGCGTTTAATGCGTCTGGAGAGAGAAAAAACTATTAAAAGATAACGCAGACTGATAATGAGTATATATGTACATACATATATACATACATAGGTACATATACATATATATAATTACACACACACACATATACTCTACTCTTTTACTCTTTTACTTGTTTCAGTCATTTGACTGCGGCCATGCTGGAGCACCGCCTTTAGTCGAGCAACTCGACCCCGGGACTTATTCTTTTTGTAAGCCCAGTACTTATTCTATTGGTCGCTTTTTGCCGAACCGCTAAGTGATATATAGATATATATATAAATACATAAATACAAGCTCACATGCATATACACAGGATTACATACTGGTATTCATACATATATACATTATATATGTATATATATATTATATATATATATATATTATATGTTTGTGTGTGTGTGTGTGTGTGTGTGGTGTGTGTGTGTGTGTGTGTGTGTGTGTATAAACAAGGGTACAAAATATTACTGGCAATTGCTAGAAATAGGAGTCAAAACGACTCGAAATTGCCACACGGGGCACTAACCTCATGAATTGACGGAAAGCAGTGGAGGAATTTAAAGCACCTCTCAATGGTGAGATGAACTCACAAGATGAGGTAAAACGACATATCCTTATCATGTGATTTCAAAATCTGATCATAATAATCTTAGTTCTCACCTAAGGATCTCACTGGTACTCCGGGTTAAAGATCGTACCTCGTCACGTTCAAACTCATGAGAGTTTCAAAGGCTTTTCTCATGAGATTATACGAGGCGAACTACCGTCTTTAACACCGAGTACCAGTCAGATCCTCTGATGAGAACTAAGATTATAATGATCAGATTTCGAAAGCACGTGATAAGGATATGTTTGTTTACTTCATTTTGTGAGTTTATCTTATGAGCTTAGTGCTCTGTATAGTTATTTTGAGTCGTTTTGACGCCTATTTCTAGCAAGTGCCGGTACTATTCTGTACCCTTGTTTAGTAACTTGCCTAAGGAGCCACATATATTATAATGTATGTAGCATATCTTTAATCTATTAATGTTATATCTTATTGTATCTATCTATCTATCTATCTATCTATCTATCTATCTATCTATCTATCTATCTATCTATCTATCTATCTATCTATCTATCTATCTATATATATATATATATATATTTATACTAGCAGTTAAGCCCGGTTTCACGCGGTCGGTTTGGATGATGTGGCTGTAAAACATGCTCTGTGTAAGCATTCGACTTGCTTGGGCACGCTTACGCTAAAAAAACAATTTTAGAATGATTTTTTTGTCAAAAACGCTAAAATAAACTGACCAACAAAAAACAACCATGATTCAACCAAATCAAAAAATAGACCTAAATACAAAACAAAGATGAACCATCCCACTCCCAGTGCGCGCGCACACGCACACACCCCAGCACACTCGCGCGCGTGAACATACAAACAAACACATTTGCATACCCCCTTTTACATACGCACACATATATTCACACAGAGTTGAAAAGCTGTTTCATTTATTTTTTCAGCGTACAATTTTCATCATCCTACTACCAAGTATGACACCTGCGTTCACCTGGTAGTTATTTTACCGACCCCGACAGGATAAATGTCAAATTCGCCATCGGCGGAATTTGAACACAGGATCAAAAAGACCACTGCCGCATTAATAACAATGCCAATAGTAATCCTTTCTACTATAGACACAAAGTCTGAAATATTCTGGAAGAGGATTAGTCGATTACATCCACGCTAATTTATCGACCCCGAAAGGATGAAAGGCAAAGTCGACCTCGGTGGAATTTGAACTCAGAACGTAGAGACAGGCGAACTACCACTAAGCATTTCGTCCAGCTCGCTAACGATACTGCCAGCTCGCCGCAATAATAATAATAATAATAATAATAATAATAATAATAATAATGATAATAATAATGATGATGATAATAATAATAATAATGATAATAATAATAATAATACTGATAATGATAATGATAATAATAATAATAATAATAATGATAATGATAATAATAATAATAATAATAATAATAATAATAATAATAATAATAATAATGATAATAATAATGATGATGATAATAATAATAATGATAATAATAATAATAATAATACTGATAATGATAATGATAATAATAATAATAATAATAATAATGATAATGATAATAATAATAATAATAATAATAATAATAATAATAATAATAATAATAATAATAATATGTTGTTTACGTCATTATACGCTGTTACGTATAGCTTTGAACTTGACGAATAAGAGTGCATTACACACACATACTCACAAACACATATATATAAATGTATGTTTGTATGTACGTATATACATGTATACACACACACCTCACACACACACACACACACACACATATATATATATTTATATGCAAAGACAGACAGGCAGGCAGACAAGCAGGCAGACAGGCAGGCAGACAGACAGGCAGACTGATAGATAGATAAATGGATAGATAGATAGATAAATAGATAGGTAGATATATAGATAGATAGATAGATTAGATAGATAGATAGATAGATAGATAGATAGATAGATAGATAGATAGATAGATAGATAGATAGATATACAGACAGACAGATAGACACGTATATGTATACGAATATATGGGATGATGGAATGTAGGACGCCTTTGAGCATAATTCTGGTAAACTCTTACGAGATGAGATACCCTGTCTTGTAGAACGAGATGAAATAAAGCAACAGAAGGCACCAGAACGACTGTGGTGTATTTAATTTGAGCTTAACTGCAAAAGGAATTCGTTGTCCAATGTATTACTACATGCCCGTCGGTAATAAGGGAAATACACGTGATTTCAGATATAGAGCACACATTCAGAATTCATACACAAATACACAGACTCACATACATTATAGATATATGGATATACATGTACATATGTGTATATGCTTATATGAGTGTATATCTAACAATTTGTCTATATATATATATATCATATCTTTTATTAAACTTTTAATACTTTTGATATTTATATAATAAATAAAAAATTAAAAAATAATAATAAATAAATAAATTAATAAATAAAAATAATATATAAATATAAAAATACACATACATATATATATATTTGTATATATATATTTAAAATTTATAAGTTTAAATTATTTAAATAATTTTCAAATTTTTAACTTTTATATTTTTAAATTAATTTTATGTATTGGCTTATGTTTTTCACTGTCTGATTTGCCTAATAATGGTTTTATCTCTAATTTAATATAATGTAATATGATATATATGTATATATATATATATGGGTGTATTGTGTATATATATACATATACATATATATGCGTCTATTGTGTGTGTGTATATATATATGTAGACATTTATATATATATGTACATATACAGTTAAACCGAACATGAAAACACAAAGAGAATACACAAAAACTATATATAT
>NW_021836619.1:0-23848 GCF_006345805.1 Octopus sinensis | reverse complement strand
TTTTTTTATATAATTGAGGAGGGGGAAAAAAGAAAATTTTTTCTACCTCATGTATGTATGTATATGTATATAATATAATATATATATATATATATATACATATATATATATATATATACATATATAAATATATGATGGAAGCCTCTTAATGTGTTTTAATGTACACGATATTTTATATATATATATATATATATAAGCAATTATTGGGATAAGCAATTTAGACACATCAAATATATGAAGTATATGAAGTAAATCAAACACAAAATATGTAAAAGAAGCAAAAGATGGAAACTTTCAGATGACGAGTGATGAATTTATTGTATATATATATATATATATATATATATATATATATATATATATATATATGTGTGTGTGTGTCCAATTTACATAGAGTACAAATGGCAGAGAACCTGAAAGGGGTGTGGAAGGAAGGTATTATAAGTCTAACAGCCATTTCTTGGGGCTCGGCGATTCATAATAATGTTGGTAGATTTAGTCCATCGCAAAATACTGCCGTATGGATTCATTTAAGATAGGATGAGACGAGCCTCCTTCATTACGGTAGAGAAGATCTTATATTTCAGATCTTAATGCAGAGAAGTTCAAAGATGGAATGATTAAATGTGGAGAGCTAAGTATATTAGAGTGAAAACTGAGGCGTATTAAAAACTGGAAAGGTTAGAGGAGAAAAGATAGTGCAAGAAGAGCGAGGGGTTAATAATGAGAACTAGGAGATAGTATGTGAATGGTAGTCTATTGTTTTGAGTTTTTTAAAGTGTAGGAATGAAAGCTGTAGAATTATTGGTTGAGATGGTGAGTAAAGAAATGGCAAATATTTGAGGTTGTTTAGTTCAGTGATAGAGGGAGATTACTAAGGTATGTAGAAAGATATGAGAGAAGACAGAGGAAGAACAGCGCGGGGAATGAGTTGGTGGTCAAGACTGCAGTAGTTAATGGGATAATGAATGTGGGTTGGAGTTGGAAGAGTACAGTGGTGTGCAGGGGTGCATGGGATTGAATAGAGAGAAGTGAATAGAGAGGGGGAGGGGCTGACAGATTATCATCCAAATGAATGGGATGGTATTATGTGCTTTCGGTTGAGGTGGAGAAATGAGAGGGGGTCACTTGTGAGGGTGGGGAGGTTATGAGAGAGGTGGAATATGGTGAGTTAGAGGAATTTGCAAAAGTAAAAATGAGAAAGAATAGTTTAACAAGGTGGTAGTATTCACACCTCAAGTAAATTTTCAGTAAGGATACTTATAGTTATGGGATTACACAGATTTAATATAATGAGCAAATGATGAGTAGAACCTGTGTTTACAAGCGAGTATTACATTTGAAAATTTATTAAATAATGAAGGGTTGTGGTGGCGAAGGATGGTTAGCGATTCTCTTAAACATAATTTACACATATAAATGCGTTGTATGAGGAAGTCTCACTTACGATGGACCAGGATAGGGTACAGGGAATATTTTGAGATTTAAGGTTATGTATATATGTTGCTAAGGAGGTAGATAATATGTATGTATGTATGTATGTATGTATGTATGTATGTATGTATGTATGTATGTGTGTGTGTGTGTATGTATGTATGTATGTATGTATGTATGTATGTATGTATGTGTGTGTGTGTGTATGTATGTATGTATGTATGTATGTATGTATGTATGTATGTATGTATGAACTGACCAATGAGTCTGTTCATTGATCAGTTCAAGAGGAGCTTCTCGACCGCGTCTGTTCGCAAGATTTAGCTTATGAAAGTGGTAACGGATGGTGCTTTGTGAAGGAGAAAATTCTATAGACAATGCACATGAGTTTATGCTTGGTTTTTGTTCAACCCCCTCAAGGAGGTCCTCATTTTCCACTACTGAAAGTCTCCCGGAACCTGGCTTCTTTTCAAGCCGAGAGTCACCTTCCTTGGAAAGTTTAAACTAGTTTTGTGCCACACTTTCGTTGATAGTCCGTGGGCCTTTCACACCGTCATTTTCTGTTGCTGTTGGCCTCGCACTTATTCTTTCCTTCCACGGGTCGCATAAAATGTTTCTAATTACATTTTCTTCACAACTGATTAATGAAAAATTTAAAATAAAGAATAAAAAACGTTTATATCATATATATGAAAATAAGGAATAAGCAATTCAGCAACGATTGAAGAAGAAATTGTATCAAAATAATGAAAAAAATTGGAGATACATGCTGCAGAATTATTGTGTGAGAATCCGAAAAATACTTTTAACTCAACCTGGTAGAGGCAGTGACACGCCATGTTGTGCTCTTACAAATATGAGGTGGCTCAGAAGGATTGGGTTGGATCAGTGATTTATCTTCAGCAGGCTTAACAGCAGCATATGGCTTGAAACAAATTGGTTTGAAGGATAATGGCTGAGTTTACTGACGCTGCGTTTGGATAATGAGTGCCTATAAGGTTTAAAGATAGTAACAATTTTGATGAACGTCGGTTTACGAAAGGCCGTTATCAAGGGATTCTCATAAATCTGGGAGATTGTGTTTGTGTTTTTAAAGGTAATGATTCGCTATTTTAATCACCTTCGCCATCATTGCTATTATCAAAGAGAATGAATTACTTCCATTTCTACTAATACTTCATGTCCCGGATCACTCTCGTAGAGGCGCGTGGCTTATTGGTTAAGTGTGTTGCGACTCATGATAACAATACTTTGGTTTCGATTCCTAGACTGAGCGATGCGTTGAGCAAAACACTTCATTTCACATTACTCCAGTCCACTCAGCTGGTAAAAATGATTAAACCTTCGATAGAACGCAGTTCCGGACCCCAGTAATGAACTCATTTGTATACAGCCAATCAGAGCAGAGCCACTTTCATCCTTTCTTCCTTTCTAGTTAGCACCGTGCATTCCTTACTCTTTCCCTCTCTACTGGCAGACAGCAATTTTTTTGTCGCTATCGAAATAAATTTCGCTAACACTACAACTACTATTCTCTCTAACTATCTGTCGGTCGGTCAAACAAATGGATAAATGGAAATAATATTTCTTCCTTCTTGATGTTGATTTTTCGGTGTTCACCGTTTACTCCGACGTTGGCACAATAATGCACTGAATTGCTGGAGTTATTTCATTTTATCCAGAAAAATATTTAAAAAAAGTTATCGAGGTTTAAAGTTTGATCAAGTGAGTTCATTACTGGGCTCCAGAACTACCGTGGGAAAAAAATTCGCGCCCCGTCCAGTGGGGAATATATATGTGTTACAGAATCCGAGAAACTGATCTTAAGAGCTTACGGATCAGGAAGGGCAATTGATGCCTCCACGGCTATTTTGAGGACCAACCTCTGTACTAACAGACCAAGTTCTGACGTTCGCCATTGACATTTGAATAATATGCAAAATAACATAGAATGTATATATTTATTTCTTTATTGCCCTCAGGGGGCTAAACATACAGGAGACAAACAAGGACAGACAAGGGGATTAAGACGATTACATCGACTCCAGTGCGTAACTTGCACTTATTTAATAGACCTCGAAGGAATGAAAGGCAAAGTCGACCTCGGCGGAATTTGAACTCAGAACGTAGCGGCAGGCGAAATACCTATTTCTTCACTACCCACAAGGGGCTAAACACAGAGAGGACAAACAATGACATACAAACGGATTATGTCGATTACATCGGCTCCAGTGCGTAACTGGTACTTATCTTATCGATGCCGAAAGGATGAAAGGCAAAGTTGACCTCGGCGGAATTTGAACTCAGAACGTAACGGTACACGAAATACCGCTAGACATTTAGCCCGGCGTGCTAATGTTTCTGCCAGCTCGCCGTCTTTTAGAATGTGTATATTACTGAAGTCTCACTCTTTTTCGGTATAGATCTTCGTTACTCTCGTTCTGTACTGCCATCCACCTTGAACATCTCACGATATCGCCGGCTGATGAAGAAGGTACAATGCAATCTCAGTATATTTCATGGAGAGGACAAAAAAAAAAAATTATTCTCGAATAATCGCATACATTTTTTTTCTAGAGTCCATTGAAAGAATTAGAAAATAACAGAATTAACGAATGGAAAGCCAACGAGAGTATTTGACACTTTTTAACTGGCTTCGTTATCAGAATTGTTTTATTATTTTACATATATTTCTTGCTATTATAGTTTCGTTGCCAATAATACAAACACACACACACACACACACATACACACACACACACACACACACACACACATACAGCGAAATGTGGACAGGTGTATTGATTATGATAATGATAGTCATACATAAAATAAAATATGTGCGTAGCACGTGGGCATTTACGTATTTATGCGAATGTATACACCCGGAAAAATACCTGTACACACACATAGACATATCCACAAACACGCACGCATAGAGACGTACACGCACACACGCGCACGCACGCGCACGCACACACAAACACACATTCTATATTGACTGGCTGGGAAGCTTTATTATTCCATACATATATTCTTCCCCCATAAACACGTATCTATACGCATATATATATATATGTGTGTGTGTGTAATATATATAATTATCATCACTATATTATTATTATTATTATTATTATTATTATTATAATTATTATTATTATTATTATGTATGTGCGTATATATATTATTTATATAATATACACACATAAACATGCATACATATACATACATACATACATATATAT
This sequence comes from Octopus sinensis, assembly GCF_006345805.1. NCBI lineage: Eukaryota > Metazoa > Mollusca > Cephalopoda > Octopoda > Octopodidae > Octopus > Octopus sinensis. The sequence continues at coordinate 19,169 of NW_021836619.1, read as the reverse complement.
ACTAATATATTATATAATACATATATACAAAATATATATATATATATATTATATATATATATATATAGTTATATATGAATATATATTTATATGTATATATTGTATGCATGTATGTATAGTAAATACAAACGGATCTGGGACAATCCGACACAGTAATGCTTCTATTTTTCTTTCATATGTCGTATATATATACAAATATATATGTATATATATATATATATACATAGAAATGCACATATACTCCACACCTATATATATATATATATATAATAACTCTATGTAATATATTTATATATATATATGTGTATATATATATATATAATATATATATATATATATATATATATATATATATATATATATGTATTATATATATATATATATAGAGAGAGAGAGAGAGAGAGAAGATAAATATATATGATTGTATATAGATATACGCACGCGCGCAGGGTCGCACACACATACACACGCACACGCACATATATATTTAAACATAAACTAATACGGATTGTCTCTCGTTCTCTCACCTGTCACTATTTTTGTAGATATTTGAACCAAATATATACATAAACATATTTGTGTGTTTTGTGTCAGCGAATGCTTGTGCGCATGTGTGATGTACGTGTGCTTGTTGGTTGTGCGCATGCGTGCACAGAACGGTAACTGATGCTGATTCTTCTTCTGGTTACAGACTTTCACTTTTACTGTGATCAGTTCCGTGGGCCTCGGAGATAAAGCATTATCTCTGCCTGTCTGTTCGTAGTCACGTCTATTGGCTGACTGGTTGAATGCCAGCTCGGAAAGAAGGGCTTCAAACCATCTCACTTGATGATCAGGCTCGCCATCTGAACGGCTGGCTGGCTGGCTGGACGGGGCTGGCACGATGGCTGGTCGGGTGGTTGGCTGGTTGGCTGTACTGACGTGGTGTCCAGTTGGTTGGCTGGCTGGCTAGTCGGATGGTAGGATGTTTTGGCTTGCTCTGTTGTTTTGGTTCAGTAGACTTAGTTCGGGTTTAGATTAGTGGTGATGGTGGTGTTTGGTGTTGGTGGTGGTAGTGGTGGTGGTGGTGGTGATGGTTGTGGTGATGGTAGTGGTGGTTGTGGTGTGTTGTTATTGGTGGTGGTGGTGATGGTGATGAAGATGATAGTGGTTGTGGTGGTGGTGGTAATAGTGGTGGTGGTGGTAATGATGGTGGTTGTAGTGGTGGTGGTGGTTGCGGTGATTGTTACTGTTGTTGTTGTTGGTGGTGGTGGTGTGGCTGTGGTGGTGGTGGTGGTAATGGTAGTGGTGTTTGTGGTTGTGGTGGTTGTGGTTATGGTGGTAATTAATGCTGTGGTGGTGGTGATGGTGGTGGTGGCTGTCGTGGTGGTGGTGGTGGTGGTGGTGGTGGTGGTGGAGGTGGTGGTGGTGGAGGTGGTGGTGGTGGTTGCGGTGATTGTTGCTGTTGTTGTTGTTGGTAGTGGTGATGTTGGCGGTGGTAGTGGCTGTGGTGATTGTGGTTGTATTAGTGGTGACGTAGTGTTGTTGTTTTTGTTGTTGTTGGTGGTGGAGATGGTGGTGGTCGTCGTTGTGGTTGTGGTGGTCATGGTGGGGACGCAGGAGGTCATGGTGGAGCGTGAGGGATTGGTAGTATGGTGTGGGAGTAGTGTTGTGGTTGTGGTTGTAGTAGTGTGTGGTGATCGCACAATTGTTGTTGACATTATTGTTGCAGTAGCAGCAACGTGCTTACTACGTTGATATGATGTGGGGTGGTGCCGGCTGTGGCTGGGCATCGTATTATTATTATCATGATGATGATGATGGGGTTACTCGTAAGCCGGTCCTCATTGTCCATCATCACCATCTTCATCACCATCATTGCCATCATCATCTTCATCATCATCCACCAATACCAGCCCCACCAGCACCACCATCGCCATCACCATTAACAGCATCGTAATCTTTATCGTCATCATCATCATCATCATCATCATCATCATCATCATCATCATCATCATCATCGTCATCATTACCACCAATCCCACCACAATTCCGTCCCTACCACCATTATCATTACCACCACCACCACCACCACTATCATCATCATCATCATTATCACCAACACCACCACAACATCGCCCCACCACCATTATCATCATCATCATCATCATCGTTAAACTCATCATCATCTTTATTATCCTCTGCCTCCTCATTATTATTATCATCGGTATCCACCTCCTCTTCCTCATAGTCACCACCACCACCACCACCACCTCTGACACCATCGCCGCCGTTATCATCATCATAATACTAATAATCGTAATCTCTGCTCCATTGAAGCTGGAATTGAATGGGGGAATTTGGACCACTGCCTAGTGAGATCTGGTTCAACCCTACCTGACTCCTACTTCTCACTCTCTTCCCCCTACTTCTCCTTCGCCTCCGCCTTCTCCTCCTCCTCCTCATCCGTCATCACCTTTATTATCCTTCCACTTCATCATCCGCTCTTCCTCCATCTCTATCTTCATCTCTTTTCCTATTCTGAGCCAACGAGGGAGCTTTTATACGGTTGGTCGACCAGCTAGAAATAGGAGCCAAATCTCCTTCAAATAGCAACTTAATGTCTTATTGTTAAGAAACGACATGAAACATTGTAGCACTTGATTTAGTTTATCTGTAAAAAAATAAATGGAATGGTCACCGTTGGAACGTCGTTGATTACCAGTTCTGACCTACATTCTGAGTTCAAATTCCGGTGATGGTTGTGTCCAGTTACCAGCCACCCCCGTTAAAATTTCTAGCCCTACCCATAAATTAGAAAACGTTTGTGCAATCATTAAACTGAAGTCAACTACACTCGAAAAGATCCCACGATAAGAAGGCATTTAAACCGTGACCATCACGCCTGCTTAAGGCTGTGTAGGATTACAGCATATAATATTCCCAATTATTGTTTACTAACGCATTCAAGTGCTTGATCTGAAGAAGATCTGGTTGACATTTCTAGCAAGTCGTGCGACCTCATAGAAGCTACATTGTTGACCCTCTGTTGTTGTTGGTAATGATGATAATGATGATGATGATGATGGTGGTGGTGGTGGTGATGGTGATGGTGGTGGTGGTGATGATGACGACGACGACGGTGATTTATAACCGAAGACCAAGTCTAATCGGGGCAGGTCTCTGCTTAGAAATCATGCCTTCTATGACATGCTTCTTCCTTTTTTTAGTGATATATAGGAGCACTACAATATGCTATATGCCCAGTCTCTCTTGAAAAAACTCAGGTGTTTAATTGGCGAGAGATTTGGCTGGTATTTCTAACTAATCAAACCGAATCCATTGTCTGATGGTTTAACACCACTACAGATTTGTTGGAGTACGACATTTTGGTGTCGCTGATTCGACGCTGACTTATTTGACATCTGGACATTTTAATATTTCTCTTCTTTTGATAGTTCTCTACATGTATGTATATATTTGTGCTTATGTGTTAGCATATTTCACTCGATGTGTATGGAGAGAAAGCGTTTATACCGGTCGTGTTCAGCTAATATCTCGTAATATCTCCCCCCCACACACACACTATGTGCATATTTCTGCATGTGTGTACATGTGCGCATGCGTTTATGTCTTTGCCTCCGGCGCCGGAAAGCACTGTCGCCAAAACAATCAGGAAAGAGAATGATAAAAGTAAAGTTATCTTCTCCTTCTCGGGTCATGCTGACTCATAAGGGCCAAATTCCCGGTTTCTACAGCGTATATATAATCCCACCTGGACAGGACGCTGGTCTGTCGCAGGATAACTCACTTTTGCCAGATGTATGGACTGGAGAAACGTGAAATGAAGTGTTTTGCTCAGAGAACACAAAGCATCGCCCGGTTCAGGAATCGAAATCACAATCTTACGATCATGAGTCCAACACCCTAACCACTAAGCCACGCGACTCCAATGTGTGAGTGTGTGTGCGTGCGTGTGTAAAATCTAGGCGATGCGTTGTGCTTTGAGCAAAACGCATTATATGACGGTGCTCCACTCCATTCACCTGGTTAAAACGCTTGTGACCCTGCGACGGACCGGCGTACAGTGCAGGACGGTGGGGTGGGGGAATGTATGAGACACAGTAACCAGGAAACCAATATGTATACATGACTCAGCAAGGAACATAAACCATTTAAAAAAATTCTGATCGAGCAGATGTGGGGTCAAAGTCGTTTTCACCATGACCCACTTGTCGCTTTATTATGACCGTTGTTGGATATGATTTGAGGAAAATTTAGCTGCTGTTTCTAGTAGGTCTGATGATCATGGTGTGGCACCTTTAAATGTATATATTTTAGTCAATGGCTGGTTATTAATATAAAATGTTTGAAGAAAATGAAATCACGAGGGACACACACTTTTTTTGTTTATGAGATCTGAGGGTTCGTGAAGTTCAACCATCATTATGCCAAATGAAGAGAAAAATGCATTCACCCGCCTCCACCGATACCAACACCCAACGGAGCCTCATTGTACAAACTCGATCTGATACGTGGACCAGCTAAATCTCCCTCAAATCAGACAATATTGTTCTCAAAAATGAGACATTAGATAGTGCTATAGTTGGAGATATGAGCGTAACAAGAAGGGATGGCCACGAGTGGAATACTTTAGTTGGAGATCAACTCAACAAGGAATGACCTATAAAAATTATGCATAACGTTTCAAAAATACACGCCAGTTGAGCATTTCTTTCAACACCGTCTCTCTCTCTTTTTCTATCATATTTTGATCCACCTACCTCACTTTCACCTCTTCTCTCTCTCTGTCTCTGTCTCTCTCTCTCTCTCTCTCTCTCTCTATATATATATATATATATATATATATATATTTGCTCTGCTAATCATTTTCCAGGTTAAAGTCCTTTTTAACAGACCAATTAATTTACTTAACACGTGCTGGTTTTATTATTTCTATCCTTAAATGTGCTTTCGTGGTTAGCTATCCTTCTTTGTATATATATATATATAATATATATATATATATATAATATATATATATATATATATATATATATATATATATGTATATATTGATAAAAAATGGTAAGATGGTAGGACAACAAAAGAATGAAAGCTTCCCAAGAGGTCTAGTGGTTAGGATTCCGCGCTCTCAATGCGGCGACCGGGGTTCGATTCCCTGCTTGGGAAATAGCTACTATATATATATATATATATATATATATAATCACGGAGATGTACTTGCATAGCAAGTGATTTGATCTGAGATCGTGTGCTGAAACGAAAACGAGATGCAGCACGGATTTTTGTCAGTGAACAGGTCGCGGTCTTAAAGCGACGAAAATATTTTGACAAATTAAACTTAAATGTTGAAGTGAATCGAACGGCTTTTGTGTGTTTCTTAAATGGCTTACAAACACCTTCCAAGCTGTAATTGTATATATAATCAGCTTAAGGAAAACAGAATAGAGAATATTCAGCTTGTTTTTTATTATGCTCTCATGTATGTTCTTTTTCTCGCCTAGGTAACGTTTCCACTACTATCAAAGTGCACCTTCTGCGTCTTTTACTGCATTATGATGCCACAACCCACCAAGGGCTTCATCAAGGTATTTTGACCACTACTTTAATTTCTTTGAAATGGAAGACAATTCCAACCAAAAAGATTCTTGCTTTTTATTTATTTGTTTATTCAACCGTTCGAAAATTAGCTCAAACTAATCTTTTAACCCTACGGGTCAAAGGGCAGAATTAACTGCTATAAATGTTCGTCATATTACTATTCATCACTTTTGAGTTCTTAAGATCAATTTACTGTAATTAATGTTTGTAGCATTGCTGTCCCTAGTTCATTCGATTACTGCTTTTGGCGCTACGCCCATGACCACCCCTATACTTGTTTTTATCATTACTATGATCTATATCTTCATATTATTATTAATAATTATTAATATAATTAGGCACAGGAGTGGCTGTGTGGTAAGTTGTTTGCTTACCAACCACATGGTTCCGGGTTCATTCCCACTGCGTGGCACCTTGGGCAAGTGTCTTCTACTATAGCCTCGGGCAGACCAAAGCCTTGTGAGTGGATTTGGTAGACGAAAACTGAAAGAAGCCCATTGTATGTATGTATGTATGTATGTATGTATGTATGTGTGTATGTGTGTTTATTACCCAACATCGCTTGACAACCGATGCTGGTGTGTTTACGTCCCCGTAACTTAGCAGTTCGGCAGAAGAGACCGATAGAATAAGTACTAGGCTTCTAAAGAATAAGTCCTGGGCTCGATTTGGTCGACCAAGAGCGGTGCTCAAGCATGGCCGCAGTCAAATGATTGAAACAACTAAAAGAGTAAAAGAGTATAAGTAGGTATTTCTCAATTACTGTTCATATAATTAAATTTTATTTTACGGATATCCAATTAATTGGTTGGCAAATATTTGCTTTGTAATATTTACTATCTGCTATATTAAATTAACCTGTAGTTTACATTTCTAACTAACCCTATACTCTAGTTTTACTTAATATTAATTATTTGTACCTATTATACATATATTTACCTTGAAGAACACAAATCATTATTTTCTTTCACGCCTATAGTTAATTAATTTAAGTTTGGATGCTTTCTTCGACAAACAGTTCACATCTTTTGCCCCCTCTACTGCAAGGTTTTGCTTTGCTAATCATTTTCCAGGTTAAAGTCCTTTTTAACAGACCAATTAATTTACTTAAACTCGTGCTGGTTTTATTATTTCTATCCTTAAATGTGCTTTCGTGGTTAGCTATCCTTCTTTGCATATGGTTTTCTACAGCTCTTATATAATAATATACCCACCCTTCGGATGTAAACTTACAACTATTTATAATTTCAGTAATTTTGCATTTAGAATCGATCGGACATCGCTTTTGTTAGGTGCAGTCACACATTTTATTTCTAGGAAGACTTTCTATATCTTTACTTGCTCGTCTATTATTATTATTATTATTATATTATTATTATTATTATTATTATTATTATTATTATTATTATTATTATTATTATTATTCAGTAGTTTTATTTTTATAGCGTGCTTTCACTTCACTACCGAGCGCAGCTCTGTGTGCCTTGAGTATGTGCTGTGATTTGTTGTGATGCTCTGATGGTTATTGTATGGAAAATGTTCTGCGTAGGATGTGTGCAGTGCCTAGTAGTGCAATTTTCTGTATGTTATATGTGTTTGTAAGTCCTGGTGTTTTTGTTATGTATTTGTCTGAATATTTTTTTATCATGCCTAATGTTCAGGTTCCACATTCTAGTTATCTCTATTTCCAGGTCTTTGTATTTTGAGAGTTTCTCCATTTCTTTTAGAGACACGTTGTCATCTGCCGGTATTGATACATCAATTAGAAAGCATTTTTTTTCTTCATGATCTCTGACAACTATATCTGGTCTGTTGGCCTTAATTTCTCTATCTGTGTGTATCGGCATGTCCCAGAGTATGGTTGCTTTCTCGTTTTCTGTGACCTTTTCTGGTGTGTGCCTATACCATCTTTTTTCTGTTGTTATTCCATAATGTTGGCATAGCTTCCAACTCTGTCATGTCTGTGAATATATTCCTTCTTAGCCAGGACTGGGCAGCTAGAGATAATATGATTTATTGTTTCTTGTCCATCTCCACATATTCTGCAGTTACTTGTAATATTTCTTTTCATTACATGTTTTTGGTAATTTCTGGTGGGGAGGCTTTGGTTTGTGCTGCAATTAAAAATCCCTCTGTTTCTGCTTTGAGTCCTGAGCTTCTCAACCATTGCTGGGATTTTTCTTTGTCTATTTCTTTTGCGTTTAGTTTAGTGCAGTATTTACCATGAAGGGGCTTTTCTTGCCATCGTTTTATCATGGCTCGTTGCTGTTCTATTTTTAGTTTGGATTTCATTTGTTTTATAGCTTTTGTTGTTTCTTCATCATCTTCTTCTTCTTCTTTGTGTTTATTAGGTGGTATGATTTCTTGTTTGTATTTGTCAGCTTCCTTAAATACTGAGAACAGTTTTTTGTTTTGCTCGTGTTTTGCTGCTATCTGGATCAGTTTTCCTTCCTTCTGAAGTAGGTATTTTTGCAGTCCTATGGTGGTTATTTTATAGTAGTTTTCCAGCTGTATAGGCCTCTACCACCTTCTATACGTTGTATATATAGTCTTTCTATGTCAGATTTCGGGTGATGCATCCTAGATCCTGTCATTATTTTTCTTGTTTTCCTATCTATTTTGGACAGTTCATTTCGTGTCCAGTTAAGGATATTGTAGCTGTAACTTATAACTGGGACAGCTAAAGTGTTGATACCTATTATCTGTTGTTTTAGCATTGAGCTCTGTGTTTAGTATTGATCTAACTCGTCTATAATATTCTTTTTTTATTTTCTCTTTCATTTGTGTGTGTTATGTCTTATCTAGTTCATGGATTCCTAAGTATTTGTAAGTTTGGCTTTGGTCTAATTCTTTTATTTCATTGGTTTTATCTAGTGTGATGTTGTTACTCTTAACTAGTTTTCCTCTTTTCATTGTTACTTTGGCGCATTTTTCTAATCCAAATTTCATATCTATTTCTTTGGTAAATCCATGAACTGTCTTTAATAGTGTTTCCAGCTGTTTGTCATTAGCAGCGTATAGTTTTAGGTCATCCTATATAAAAGGTGGCTGATCGTTTTGCCGTAACATTTATATCCGCATCCAGTTCTATTTAGCATATCAGATAGAGGTGACAGTGCCAAGCAGAAAAGGAGTGGAGAGAGCGTGTCTCCCTGGAATATTCCTCTTCTAATGGGGATGTCTTTGGTTTTCATGAGTCCCTCTTTTGTTTGGAGGTGTAGGACTGTTTGCCATTTATTCATAGAGTGCTCTATGAATTTATGATTGTTGGTGCTAATTTGTTAATGGCAAGTGTTTCGAGGATCCATGTGTGGGGGATGCTATCAAACGCTTTTTGTAGTCAATCCAGGCCATACTGAGGCCTTTCTTCTTTCTGTGGCTGTCTTCAGTTACGGCTTTATTAATCATTAGTTGATCTTTACAGCCATATGAGCCTTTGCGGCATCCTTTCTGCTCTTCTGGGAACAGTTTGCTTTCGTCCAGGTACTTGTTCAGCCTTTGCGATATCACTGCAGTAAATGCCTTGAACATAGTAGGGAGGCAGGTTATTGGTCTGTAGTTTTCTGGTTTTGTTGTTTCATTTGATTTGGGAATTAAGATGGTTTTCCCCTTCGTGAGCCATTCAGGCATTGTCTCTGGCTCTGCTAGTATGCTGTTAAAGTTTTCAGCCAGCTTTTTGTGCATTCCTGTTAGATATTTCAACCAGAAGTTGTGGATCTTGTCATGCCCAGGTGCCTTCCAGTTGCTTAGTTTTTGCAGTGCCTGGGTGACCTCTTCAGTTGTTATGGGGGTCCAAAGTTGTTCAGATGCCGAGTTTGTTATTTTCATACTCCTTTTTTTTTTGCTGTTCGTTCGCCGACCATATTTCTCTCCAGAATTCTTCCAATTCTTCTGCCGTTGGTGCTGCAGTGACTTCTATTTTATTTTTGCCCAGTTCTTGGTAGAACTTTTTGGGTCGGAGTTGAACTTTTTGTTCTGTTCAAAGAAGCGTTGGCGTTTCTCGTACCGGCGGATCCTTTGAGCTTTGGCAAGGATATCTTGCTTCAGCTTTTCTTTTATCTCCGGCAAATCTTTTTCTGTGATGTTATATTTGCGGAGCATTTTTGTTCTCTTTTTGTTGCTTAGTAGCGTTGCTTGTTTGCTGATTTCATTAAGAATCGACAGGTCTTTTCTAATTTTTTTTATTTTGTTGGATGTTATTTATCCACAGGGTTTGTTTGGGTGGTGGTACTCCTGTTTGGGCGGGTTTGGGTGAGTATCCAGCTTCTTTTGTGGCTGCAGTGGCTGCTGCGTATATCAAGTCATTTAGTTCAGTGATATCACTTTTTTTTTTTCAGTGGCTAGTTCAGTGACGGCTAGGTTTATGCTGTTTATAATTGGTGTTGTTATTGCGTTTATTTTTATTCTTGGGAGGTATGGTCGGTGGTCCATTTTGGGCTCTGTGGTTTTCAGTTCTTTGATTATTTTATTTTTTATATTATCATAATCATTAGGCTCCCCTTCGTTGTTTACATCGTGTTTGTTGGGAATGTTGCGTTTGTCTTCGTATTTTACAGTTTCAGTGTTTATATTATGGGCATTGTTGTGTGGCTTCTATCTACATTTTCCTGGTGTATTTTTTCTTTTAAATGTTCTATTTCTATTTCTGATATTTTTTTGGCTTTGAGAATGTATCTTCGTACGTTAGCTAATTTATTAGGGTTCATTGCTGTATCCAAGTCTATATCTCTATTATTTTCCTTCCATATTTTATATGTATGTGTTTGTATTTTCATTTTGTGGGTAGAGCATTGCTGTGAAGTATGCGTGTAAGATAGAAATGTATTCCTCACGTGTCCATTTACGTCTTTGGGGTTTTAATTGCGGGACATGAGTACAACGTCCGCCCATTATTTTGACAGTCGTCATTTTCGTAGGGTACCGGTCCGTTTATTTCTGTTGTCACATTATTTCGCACGTGTAGTTTTTCGTACATTTTTTGTTGTAGGTTTAATGTACGTACCGCTCGACTGTTATTCTTGGGTTGAATAGTATCGGTGGCATTTAATTTCTTCGTAGTTCCTTTGTACATGGTGTTTGAGGTCGGGGATGATCGTGTTGTTCCACGCATGTTTACATGTGTTGTGTTAGAGGTGGAGATAATATCGAGTCAAAATACATGATTTCGTTTCGAAAATAGTAATAAATTTCAATTAGTATTACTTACTCGGAAACAGTCCAATTCTTTGTTAGTAAATCTTTGGCTCCATAGGGTGTCCTTGTTTTCGATGTTTGTGGATAGATTTCGAAGCTCTGTATTTTCCTTCTTACATCTTAAACGTCCCCGGTGTCTCTCTTAAACGTCCCCGGTGTCTCCTCTTAAACGTCCCCGGTGTCTCCTCTTAAACGTCCCCGGTGTCTCTCTTAAACGTCCCCGGTGTCTCCTCTTAAACGTTCCCGGTGTCTCCTCTTAAACGTCCCCGGTGTCTCCCTCTTATTATTATATTATTATTATTATTATATTATTATTATTATTATTATTATTATTATTATTATTATTATTATTATATTTTATTATTGTTTTTTTTATAGCGTGCTTTCACTTCACTACCGAGCGCAGCTCTGTGTGCCTTGGGTATGTGCTGTGATTTGTTGTGATGCTCTGATGGTTATTGTATGGAAAGTGTTCTGCGTAGGAGGTGTGCAGTGCCTAGTAGTGCAATTTTCTGTATGTTATATGTGTTTGTAAGTCCTGGTGTTTTTGTTATGCATTTGTCTGAATATTATTTTATCATGCCTAATGCACCTACTATGATAGGAATTGTTTCTGTTTTTAGATTCCACATTCTGGTTACCTCTATTTCCAGGTCTTTGTATTTTGAAAGTTTCTCCATTTCTTTTAGATTCACGTTGTCATCTGCCGGTATTGATACATCAATTAGAAAGCATTTTTTTTCTTCATGATCTCTGACAACTATATCTGGTCTGTTGGCCTTAATTTCTCTATCTGTGTGTATCGGCATATCCCAGAGTATGGTTGCTTTCTCGTTTTCTGTGACCTTTCCTGGTGTGTGCCTATACCATCTTTTTTCTGTTGTTATTCCATAATTTTGGCATAGCTTCCAGTGTATGTAGGTTCCAACTCTGTCATGTCTGTGAATATATTCCTTCTTAGCCAGGACTGGGCAGCCAGAGATAATATGGTTTATTGTTCCTTGTCCATCTCCACATATTCTGCAGTTACTTATTATATTTCTTTTCATTACATGTTTTTGGTAATTTCTGGTGGGGAGGCTTTGGTCTTGTGCTGGTAAATATCAAACAACTGAAAAGCAAATCTGTGGTATTGAGCAGAATATTTGCTGTAGCCCATCTTTTATACCAAGACAAAACAAAGTACATGATAACACTTCCAATCAGTTAAGATCAGAAGCCACGAGAGCCACTGTCTGGTAAAGCATCAAGGCATTCTTCTTCTTCTTCTTCTTCTTCTTCTTCTTCTTTTTCTTCTTCTTCTTCTTCTTCTTCTTCTTCTTCTTCTTCTTCTTCTTCTTCTTCTTCTTCTTCTTCTTCTTCTTCTTCTTCTTCTTCTTCTTCTTCTTCTTCTTTTTTCTGCTCCCCGCCCCAAATTCCTCCTACCTTCGTTTTCAACTTACCGAAGTCTGAGTTGCAGGCGAGATCAAATTTTAGATTTTAATTACCACATTGAACACTCATTACGTCAATTAACAACAATGAACGACATCAAGAGATGAAAACTAGAGAAATTCCAAACCAAACATATACACATATACACATCACTATACACATATATATATATATATATATATATATATATGCATGTATGTATGTGTGCATGTGCGTGTATATGTGTTACTGTTGTTAGATAAATAGATAGATGTATATATATATATATATATATATTCTTTTTTATTTGTTTCACTCATTTAACCGAGGCCATGCTGGAGCACCGCTTAGTACTTATTCTGTCGATCAGTTTTGCCAAACCGCTAGGTTACATGGACGTACACACACTAGCATCAAGTGATAGTAGGGACAAACACAGACATACAAATACACACACACACACACACACAAACCAAACACACAAACACACACACACACACATTATATATATATAGATATATATATATATTACGGGCTTCTTTCAGTTTCCAATCAATCAAATCCATTCACAAGGCTTTGGTCGTTCTGAGGCTATAGTAGAAGACATTGCCAGGTTGCCAGCAGGGGGGAGTGAACCCGGAACCATTCTGCGCCTATATATTATATATACACACCAATTATATACTTTTTATTATTATTTTTTACTTTACTTAGTTATTGGTATATGTTGTAATGATATCTAATATTTTTCTATATGGTATATTTTTATTATATTATTATTTCATTGTTCAATTGATAAAAGGTGGTCTTTTCTAATTATTATATATATATAATATTAATATATATATATATATATATATATATATATATATATATATAATAATGGTGTCCTCCAAGAGCACGCGCGCACACATGGTCTTGCTGCCAAAACAACAAACACACATATAATATCATACATACGCATATGTTGATTATAGTTAGTTAGTACGCGCGCGTGCGTGCCTCTGTGTGGGTGTGTGTGTGTGTGTGTGTGTGTGTGTGTGTGTGTGTGTGTGTGTGGCTTTGTAACGACAGAAGAAAAACGAGAAGAAAACGTTTAAAAAATTTTGAATAATTATAAAATGACTGACATAGAATAACATTGACATCACAACACACACACACACACCACACAAACACAAACACACAAACACACACACACACATATATATATATATATATATATTACGGGCTTCTTTCAGTTTCCATCAATCAAATCCATTCACAAGGCTTTGGTCGTTCTGAGGCTATAGTAGAAGACATTTGCCCAGGGTGCCAGCAGTGGGAGTGAACCCGGAACCATTCCTGCGCCTATATATATATATATACACACCAATTATATACTTTTTATTTATTATTTTATACTTTACTTAGTTATTGGTATATGTTTGTAATGTATATCTAATATTTTTCTATATGGTATATTTTAATTATATTATTATTTCATTGTTCAATTGATAAAAGGTGGTTATTTTATAATTTATATATATATATATATATATATATATATATATATATATATATAATTGGTGTCCTCCACGAGCACGCGCGCACACATGGTCTTGCTGCCAAACACACAAACACACATATATATATCATACACACGCATATGTTGATTATAGTTAGTTAGTACGCGCGCGTGCGTGCCTCTGTCTGTGTGTGTGTGTGTGTGTGTGTGTGGTGTGTGTGTGTGTGTGTGTGTGTGTGTGTGTGCTTGTAACGACAGAAGAAAAACGAAGAAAACGTTTAAAAAATTTTGAATAATTATAAAATGACTGACATAGAATAACATTGACATCACAACACACACACACACACACACCTGCATACACACCCACCTGTATACACATAAACACACACACACACCTGCATACACACGTGCAAATACATAGAGCTATGTAAGTACGGATGCAGAGAAATACACACATGCATACACAAAATACACACGATCACAATCACACGCACAACACACATACAACAAAGACATACACACATACTCTCTCTCTCTCTCTCTCTCTCTCTCTCATACACACACATACACATACACACCACCGCGACACACTATTTCACACCCCCGCTTGGTTAAGTACTCAAGTCCTTGCCGTACTTTGAGATTCTTTTACGCTATTTGTGCTGCTTGACACTTCTCGAGTAATAATAATAATAATAATAATAATGATGATGATGATGATGATGATGATGACGATGATGATGATGACGATGACGATGATGATGATGATGATGATGATGATGATGATGATAAAAATAATAATAAAAAAATCCCACATTCTTTCTCCTAAGACTGAGTGCAAAACCATTCCCACGCCTTCGCTTCGACATGCCTTCTTTAAAAACCTGACGTAATATGAGATATTCGCTTTGACTAAACACATTTCTGCTTGTTTCTTCTTTTTCTTCTTTTTCTTCTTTTTCTTCTTCTTCTTCTTCTTCTTCTTCTTCTTCTTCTTCTTTTCTCTTTTGCTGCTTTTCGTTTTTGTCTTTCACTCGCTCTTCTTTCTTTCTTTCTCTTTCTTTCTTTCTTTCTTTCTTTCTCTCTATCTTTCTCTTACTTTCTTTCTTTTTTTTTCTTTCTTGTTCTTTCTTGTTCTTTCTTTCTTTCTTTCTTTCTTTCTTTCTTTCTTTCTTCCTTCTCTTTCTTTCTATTTCTTGTTATTGCTGCTGCAGTTATTGTTGTTGTATTCTTTCTGTTTTTCGGCATTTTTCTTTTATTTTTTCCTTTTTTTTATTTATTTGCACGAATCTGCCCAAATCCGAAGTTTTTCGTTTAAAACCGGAAGTTGTATAAGTCTTGGTTCAGTTAGTTTTAGTTTTAGAAAAAAAATGCAATTAGTTTAGTAAGAAGTTTCTTTTTCGTATATATGATGTATATGATACACACACATACACACACATATATAAAGATGTGTGTGCGCGCGCGCGCGCGCGTGTGTGTGTAGATGCGTCACTGAGTTATTTATTTGTATGTTTTATTTTCGATGTTTGCATTCCAAGGTGTTCTCTATTGGTTTTGGATCAGTGACTTCAGAAAGCTACTCTTGTTGTAAAAATATATATAAATAGATACGTACTCTCTCTCACACACACACATGCATATATACGCGCATGCACGCGCACACACACAAACACACACACACACACACATATATATATTATATATATATATATATATATATACATACATGCAACAGACACACACACACAATGTGCATATATATATATATATGTATATATATAATAACATATATATTATATATATATATATATATATATAATATATGTATGTATATATATATATATATATATATATATAGTGTATATGTATATTATATATGTATATACATGCTTGCATGTATGTATGTATATATGTTCTGACGTGTCGACGAAGAAATATACACACTGAGTGGGGGAAAAAACTGCTAGTAAGTTGTTGCAGCAAAACTGAACAAATGTACCTTGAGGTATTTATTCCACCCGTGTTCAGCAGGCACTCCCTTGTCGCTGCGACTGCTAAAAACGAAAGGCGTCACAAGAAAAACTGGCCGGCTCATTCCGAGGACTCTCATAATTCACTCACGTAAATGCTATAGAATGAAGAAATACACCAGTTAGCCATCATTCGTCACAACCACCACCGCTGCCGCCACCGCCTCTACAAAACGCTTCCACTGTCACCACCATCTTCACAAAAGATAAACGATTCGTTTTGCATTTCATACTCCGTAGTGAAGAACTTCTGTTTTTGTCTCGCTGATATATATATTTCTTTACTGCCCACAGCATTTCGCCCGGCGCGCTAACGTTTCTTATTTCTTTATTGCCCAGAAGAGGCTACACACAGAGAGGACAAACAAGGACAGACAAACGGATTAAGACGATTATATCGATCCCAGCGCATAACTGGTACTTATTTAATCGACCCCGAAAGGATGAAAGGCAAAGTTGACCTCGGCGGAATTTGAACTCAGAACGTAACGACAGACGAAATACTGCTAAGCATTTCTCCCGGCGCGCTAACGTTTCTGCCAGCTCGCTGCCCTTCCTGCCTACTCGTTAATATGTAGATTCTGAGGCCTCTCCCTGACCAGTGTAAACTAAGTTAAAATAGATTGGTAGACTAACAGACAGACATTTTCCTTGGTTCTAGATGAAAGGCAAAGTTAATAACTACTACACAGAGGAATACCGCCTGCCCTGCCTTGTTAAATATAGGCGGTGGGGCGATCTCATGATGAGTTCGGCCGATTGTCGAGTTTGTCCTGCATACGATGATAGCTTTTCGACATAACTCCACTTGTCAGCCATACTCGAGCACTGCACGAGTGCATTCAGAACGGTTTCCTCGCTCTCCGCGCAGTTTGGAATGAGTCGTCTGATAGAGCTTCCATGCCTGTAGAGTTTATCTCGAAATAACGATGTTCTTCGGTGACACTGCCAGGCCAGGAAATTCTGGAATTTATCCGTCGTAGCACCAGAACCGAAAATCCTCCGAAATAAACCAGCTACTTCATCCTCGTCGACACCTAGAGTTTCCCCGAGAATATCATCGTTCTTACCTATGAATTTCTATATATTGCTACCATAGAACTTCCACCGACTGGTAGAAATCAATAAGCGCCTGATGACGTTTCTGACGCCAGACAATAATCTTTGGTGTTTTTTTTCTTGACCCAGGATTTCAGCTCCGCTAAAGAGATGAGCTGTGAAAAAGTTTGTCTTACAGACGGAGACCACACCGTCTCACAGTCCGAGAATATCTGTAGGTGGCGTAGCTACAGGTCTGTCTGCACATTAGCAGCCATGGTATGTCAAGCCGACCATCTAGGGGGCGCTGTCTACAGATGGACCACCTGCCCAGTGGAACTCATCCTTTCCACAGGAAGTGGAAATATAAACCCTTGAGCCTGGCCTAGCGTGGATTCGAGCAAGGTACAACGGTCAGGTGGATGGTAAATTATTAAAGAAACGATGTACACATTCAGGGATCATTCAGGGATAATTTCCTCTCAGCCCATTTCTGAGTGAGATTGGCTATGCTGCTTGTAACCTCATCCACCAGAAAGTCCGGAGCAAACCAGACAACGAGCAATTTCACCGGTCCGTCTGTTCACCGACATGCTATGCTATTCGTAAGCATAGTCTTGCTTCTCCAGTTGCCAAGCTACAGGCCTACGGACTTGTTCGGATTTATCTTAATTCCCACAACCACCTCGATTTCTTTTAAATCGGAATCGACTACATGAATTTCTGCATAAGCCATAAACGTGACATCATCCGTAAATGCCGACACAGCTCTCCCGCATCGAAAAATTATAGTGATGTGGTGTTGACACAGGAGCAGACCTAGGGTTAATCGAAGAACCCCACCGTCCAAGAACTTGAACACTAAGGGCAAGTTCCTTCTCCAATTCCTTTTCTCCGACTCACAGCTCTACACTTATAGAGCGGTATCATCCGTTGTTGCCATTTTCGAAACTTTCACGCACCTTTCTATAAATTCAAATGATAATAACATGAATACGAATAAATCTATTTGAATGGTGGAACTTGAAGTAGATAAAGCTATAAAAAATTGCATGTAGATTATTGGATTTGAAAAAATAGTTTGCTTAGAGCAAGATCATAGCCAGCCCATACGACACGAATTCGCATCTATAAACATGACGAACGTTCTACCATGGTACCCTTCGAAGCAATCATTCCAATATCTGATTTTCATATTAGTATATTTGTCCTTATCAGCAAAAAAATTGGAAGATCTTTATACATTAAAATACCTGAAAAACTTTCAAGAGAATGTGAAAATAAATCGTTGTAGAATAACCCCCACTTTCGATAGAAAAAAGTGAAAAGGCGCTCGTGCGACTGGAATCCACCTCTGCAAAAATGACACCGGATTATACCGGATTAATCAATCGAATTCCCTTCAAACAGTTAATGTGTTGTTCTTACCAGCGAGAATTCTGTGTTTTTTAAGTCATTGGAACCTAGATTCTTCGGAGCTTATCTTTTATCTTTTACTTGTTGAGTTATTAGACTACGGCCATGCTGGAGCAACATCTTGAAGAACTTAAGTCAAATCAATAGAACCTCAATAGTTATTTTTTTAAAGTCTGGTACTTATACTATCGGTTGCTTTTGCCGAATCGCCAAGTTACAGGGACATAAACACACCAACACCGGTTGTCACGTGGTGATGGTGGTGGGAGACACACACACACAGACATATATATATATATATATATATATACGACGGGCTTTTTTCAGTTTCCGTCTACCAAATTCACTCACATGGCTTTGGTCAACCCGAGGTTATGGTAGAAGATTCCTGGCCAATATGCCAACAGTGGTAATGAACCCGGAACCATGTGGTTGAGAACCAAGCTTCTTACCACACGGCCATGCCTGCGCCTATAAGGAATAGTTCCTGATTCCGGCACAAAACCAACAATGTTGAGAGGCATCGAGCTGATTACATTACCTCCAGTACTTTACGGGTTCTTCATTTTATTGAGAAAGATGGAATGAAACGTGAGGCGGGGCTGAGCTCAATTTAAATAGCGAATTATTTAAAGAGATGAAGAAATACTGGAAAGAATTTTGTCCTATACTTTAATGATTCTGCCAGCTCGCAGCCTTCGATATAACACAAAATAATTGTTGCCAATTTAAATACAAGCCTGTAATTTTGAGGTGAGATATCTTATTTTATACATGTTTATCTATCTATCTATCTATCTATCTATCTATCTATCTATCTATCTATCTATCTATCTATCTATCTATCTATCTATCTATCTATCTGCCACCACGAGGCTGAGTTGCAAGTGAAGCGTGACGCAGAAACAGGAAAAACAGGATGCTATGTAGCATACGCCGAACCTGACAACTCCACCACCATC
>NW_021836618.1:15000-17500 GCF_006345805.1 Octopus sinensis | reverse complement strand
TTGTTGTGGTTGTGGTTGTTGTGGCTGTTGTTACTGTTGCTGTTGTGGTTGAGGGCTCCTGATAGAGTGGAGTGTTGTAAGCTGCCGTCTGCGTCGCCCTCGTCAGCGAGTCTGTCGTGACAATTCAAATTTTCGTTGCTGTTGTTGTTGTTGTTGTTGTTGGTATTGTTGTTGTTGTTCGTGTTGTGACGATGATGGTGGTGGTGGTGATGATGATGATGATGCTGGTGTTGGTGCTGGTGGTGGTATTGCTGTCGGTTCAGGTTCGGGTTGTAGAGATGCTGTTGATGAAAAACCCGATGCCGGTGGTTCGAACTGGGGTCGCTGCTCTCGTTCACAGCCATTATGGCCTCGATGCGGGTCGCAAGCCGACCCCCACCACCACCGCCACTGCCCCCGCCACCGCCACCGCCGCCTCGAAGTTTCCCAGCGGCGTCTGCTATAATACTATTCTTCTTCTTCTTCGGCTCGCATTCAAAGGCGCCGTCTTCGGCTGTCTTTTGGTAGTCGATAACTTGAGTCAGCAGATTGATATACCGGATGGCCAAACGCAGAATCTCATTTTTGCTGAGTTTCTTGTCGGGTGGATGGGTGGGCACCAACCGACGCAACTCTGCGAAGGCTCCGTTAACGTTCTGTTGTCGCCAGCGTTCACGACTATTGGTAAACATCCGCCGCGCCATCTTGCGGATCGGCATCTCTGTAATGGCGTCGCTGAAGCGGCGTCGAATGGCGGGGACTTTGTTGCGCAGGTCCAGGGGGTTCTCGGAGCTGTAGCTGGCCGAACGCGTACCCAGCTCACGCGACGCGATCAACGGGTAGGCGCCGCTCTTCAGGCAGAAAAATCCGGGGGTCGCCACCGCCGCCGCCGCCGCCGACGCCGACGCCGATGACGACGACCCACCGCCGCCTCCACCGTGGATAATGGCCGCCGGTGAGGGAGGGTATGGAGAAGAGGAAGGAGAGGAAACGAAGAGGGAGGAGGTGGAGGAAGATGGGGATAAGCTGTGCGGGGGCGGGGAGTTGGCTGGCATCTCTTTGTTGTTTTTGTTGTTGTTGTCGACGATGATATTGTTGTTGTTGCTGATTTTAATGTTGTTGTTGTTATTGTTGTTGTGGTTGTTGTTAGCCAAAGGTTTATTGATGACGAGGCTGAGCTTGCCGGAAGTCAAGTTCGGGTCTTTGGTGTCTGCCATGATTGCACATTTACCCAGAATTCCGTCTGCTTGAGAGTCGATGGGTCCGCCACGACTGCCGCAGCGTCTTGTAATTCCCGTCACCACCACAACGTCACCGCCGCCGCCGCCGCTACCCGCCGCCGACTTCTTCTCCCCGAGGATATTCATCTTCTCCGGATTCAAGACACCACCGCCACCGCCACCACCACCACCACCACCACCACCAGGAGCAGCAGCAGCAAGAGGAGGAGGAGGGGTGGAGGAGGACGTTGGGAGGGTCGAGATTTCTGGAGAGAACACGTTGTCGTCGTTCATGTCGCAGTCGTCATCGTCATCATTATCGACGTCATCGTCGTGTCGTTCTCCTTTCCTCCTGGTGACCACCACCACCTCATCGCCGTCCATCTCCTCCGATGTCACTGAACCGGAACATCTGTAGCTCTCCACCACCATTTCGCTCTCCTCCGATGTCGTCGAAGAGCCTTTCAGTGGCGATCGGCCGTTGCCGTCGTCTCCTCTCTTCAGCACCGCTCCACCACTTCGTCGCAGTTGCATCAGTCTGACTGCTTTCAGTTCAACGCAGGCCATACTACTACTACACAAAAACACGAACTACCTTCTCAGCTGATGTGACGCGGGATCAAATCCGGGTTGCTTCCAGTTTTCTAAAAATTCACCAATCACCTGAAATATAAAAAGAAATATAAATTGTCAGTTGATTGCAACGTCAAGAAGTTGTTATTGTTATTGTTGCTGTTGTGGTGGTGGTGGTGGTGGTGGTGGTGATACTGTAGTTTTGATGTTGCTGGTGCTAGTAGTAGTGGTAGTGGAGATGGTGAAGGACAGAATGTTTGAGATAGGCATAGAAATCCAGATAGATAGGTAGAGAGAGAGAAGAGAGA
The DNA here is from genome assembly GCF_006345805.1 of Octopus sinensis. Classification (NCBI taxonomy): domain Eukaryota; kingdom Metazoa; phylum Mollusca; class Cephalopoda; order Octopoda; family Octopodidae; genus Octopus; species Octopus sinensis. Next base: position 15,420 of record NW_021836618.1, on the reverse strand, counting down.
GAGAGAGAGAGACAGGCAGATATATATATATATATATATATGGCGGTGGGTTCTGTGTGTGTGTATGTGTGTTTGTTTCCCACCGCCACTTGACAACCGGTCTTGGTTTGGTTTCGTCTCCGTAATTTAGCGGTTCGGCGTAGAGGACTGATAAAACAAGTACTGGGCTCTGAAAAAAGTGCGTATTGGGGTCAATTACTTCCACTAAACCCTTTGAGATGTTGCCCCCAGCATGGCCGCAGTCCAATACCTGAAAAGTAAAAGATACACACACACATACACACACACACATACATACACACAAACACGCATACATTGTCTCGCAGTCCTATAGTTTGTGTGTGTTGGTGTGTGTGTTGGTGTGTGTGTATCAGTTTTTGAAGTTGTTGAGGGTCGACTCATGTTTTCTAATTCCGGTGG
>NW_021836618.1:0-10000 GCF_006345805.1 Octopus sinensis | reverse complement strand
TAAAAAATATGTATTTCTTGCTCAAGTGTACGTCCGAGTCTGGTTTCTGTCATCAGAAGTAATTAAAGCTCTTTATCATGATTTCCTATTGATGAGTCAACTGATAAATTATCAGAATTATTGATCCAGAAATCAGTAAGGCTGCTGCGAAAAAATTTTCCAAACATCTCTGGTATTTAGCTCCCGAAACTGTGGCTCCATCCATATTTGATGACAATGTTCCGACAGAGGTGAAGGCAAACATTGCTCAAGTTATGGTGGAAGCAGACCAAAGGTGAAGAAGAGGAAGAAGAAGAAATCAACTGAAGAGGTACATTCTACACCAAAACGATTTTTCTTCGTTTACAAACATCGAGTTTGTGTCCTTTGTAACTCTTGGTACAAAAACTTTCTTCACGAGGTTTGCTATCAACACCGATTTCCTCGACAAAGACCCTTCAACATGGAAGGATGATCCTGGTTACAAAAGTAGACTTGAACAACACGAGGGGACAGTTGTCGTGGATGATGTTACAGAAAGGGGTGTCAAACTCATTCAGGACTACAATAACATTCTCACAAAAGATGAAATTGAGAAACAACTTGTTTTACAGATCGTTACCGAAAAACCGTAAAACATATCCAACAACCACTAAATCCTCTCCAATGCAAAACTAATGTTTAGTGTTCACATTATGTGTTTGGTTCTATAGAAATTATTGTGGTAAATAAAATTGCGTTTCTGTTGCCGCCGTTGTTCAACAGTTTGTGCTGGATTCTATATTACCAGTAACACTCATGGAAGACCCCACAAGTGACCTGACATAATATCACATATTATAGACATACATATATGCTGGTTGGTAGAATGCGATAGGGTCAGACAAACAAATAAACATAGATAGATAGATAGATAGATAGATAGATAGATAGATAGATAGATAGATAGATAGATAGATAGATATAAAGATAGATAGATAAATAGATAGATAGATAGATAAATAGATAGATAGATAGATAGATAGATAGATAAGATAGATAGATAGATAGATAGGTAGGTAGGTAGATAGATAGAGAAGTAAAATTAACGCCATGCTTTTTTCATGGGAAAGAGGGATCACTCATCCCTAGTCTATCTAAGAACACAATCGCCATTGTACCTTATTTATGACGACAGCAAGGGGTGTGATTTAAGGAGGAGATTTGACTGCTATTTCACACATCCCTAACAACCACAGAGAAATCCCCTTCTCGTTACCGAGATAACATTTCTCTGTTGTATCTAAAGGGAACATATGTTTGGGCACGCCCTTTTTCAACATTTCAAACAGCCCCTAACAAACTCGGTTGAGTGAGGGGCCGGGATCTGAGGGTAATCTTTACAAACTTTCTGAGGGTATCCTAACATCGTTACTTTGTTTTAAAATATCTGAAATCTCTCCTCTTTTGGCCCCTAAATGCAGTGTTAATTGCCATATAAAACAGGTATTAACAGGCAACTGATAAACCCTTAGGGAGCAAAGAAGCTTGTTACTAAAAACGGGGACCCTTAAATCTTTCAGCCCTTATTTATGAGAATAGAATGTGTGTGCGTGTGTGTGTATGTTATATGGCCTGCCCCGTCTCCCTCTTCCCTTTCTTCGCCCTCTCTTTCCCCCTCTCTCCTTCTCATTCACACACCCCCACACACCATTTCTCTCCCTCTCTTTTTCTCTCTCTCTTACTCTCTCTTCCTTCATTTAATTCTTACTGTCTCTTTCTCTCTCTCTCTTTCTCTCTTGCTCCCTCCTCTCTCATATCTGCTCCCCCCACACACACACACACTTTGACCCCTAATACTAAGCAATACGAAACTAAGTCCCAGCTAGAATTGAACTCAAAACATTATGGTTCATAACCCAGCACCCAGCACAAAGCATCAGCTCCGATGATCTACCGAGTTCACAAATCTACAACTTTGTTCCACTCGCGACCATCCCTGTTGTTTAGCCCCAGGTCAGTCCTGATCCATTAGACCTACGATCAAATACGGTCTGGCCATGACCATCCCATCTTTTATTCAGATACAGTATATCTAGGACTACATTATCTAATGTGTCCTTCTTGTTGTTTAGCCATAGGTCAGTCTGATCCAGTTGACCTATGATCAAAGATGTTCCAGCAGTGACCATCCCGTCTTTGATTCAGGCATAGTGTATCTAGGACTACATTATCTAATGTGTCCTTCCGTGTTGTTGTTTAGCCCCAGCTTAGGGCTCATCCAGACAGACTTATGATCAAAGATGTTCCAGCCATGACCATCCCATCTTTTATTCAGACATAGTGTATCTAGGACTACATTATCTAATGTGATTTTTCCCGTTGTAAAACAATGTTAGACGTGATTTGATGGAATCTGGCTGTCATTTCCAGCATGTCGAGCGACCATGTAGAGGCAGGTTTTGCCGTTGGCTTCTTGTTAACATGTTCCACTAGAGGGCGGTGTTGTTGTCGCCGCTAGAGGGCGGCGAAGTGTTGATAGGAGTAAATAGAACAAGATGAAGTTAATTACCTCCCCCCGACACCCCCGCACCTTAAAACAACACAAAATGGCGGTGCGGGGGTCGGGGTTGGCTTGAAATGGAACACCTGCAGTAATCAGGGTATCTTAACATAAACGGGTGGGCCGGGTAGATGTTTAGGAGAGGGTGGGGAGAGGTATGGTGGCGGGGGTCTGGGGGCGGGGGTGGAAGTATATCTGTCATTGACACATTACAGAAACAACAATCAGAACAACAACAACAACAACAAGAGTTGTTTCTTGGCGTTGATGGTGACGGCAGCAGTGGTGGTGGGAGATAGAGAGGCGGGAGAGGAAGAAAGGGAGAGAGAGAGGAGGAAAGAAGAAAAGGAGAGAGAGAGGAAAAGGGAGTGGGAGAGAAAGAGGAAGGGAGAGGGAGGGAAAGGGAGAGGGAGAGAGGAAGAAAGATGGATAGACAGACAGACAGACAGACAGACAGACAGACAGACAGACAGACAGATACATAAACAGACAGACAGACAGACAGACAGACAAATAGATAGATAGATAGATAGATAGATAGATAGATAGATAGATAGATAGATAGAGAGAGAGAGAGAGAAAGAAAGAGAGAGGGTGGAGGAGGAGGAGGAGATAAACAGAGAGACAGATGGACAGAAAGATACCAAATCATATATCAATACTTACATCTAACTCTCTCCCTCTATCTCTGAATATATGTATACAATCACACACACATATGTGTATGTGTGTATGGTGTGTGTGTGCGTGTGTGTTTAGGCATCTGTGTATCGTACTTAATGCAGAGAAATCCGCGAAAGCCATATTAACTGTGATATTTGTCCAGCGATAACATCTGTAGTGGACGTGCTTTGTCAAGACAGATATATCAGAAGCAGACGCGACTTGACGCGCGTCGGCGTTGGCAGCCTTGTAGGAGCTTCATTTGTAGCTGATATATTTGTGCTGACACGGAGCATCCATAAGAGACATTACCTCCAAACGAATACAGCAGTTAATGTGGCTTTTCGGCATGTTTCTGCATTAAGTGTGATATACAGATGACTATTTTAATCTAATACAAATTCTTCTGTACACAACACATGTATATACATACATGCGTATTCATATGCACATACATATAGGTATACGAATATTTCAACAAATACACCATAAACCGCTTAAGGATCGGTTTAAAGACCCACTTCAGGGCGTTTCGGTCTTTCTTAGGATATTGGGGCACGAAGAACTATCATCTACCAATAATACTTAAACATGCAAACGTTCAAATTCTCGGTGCAATGGCTCTCCCAAGACACAACAAAACTTGCTTCAACACACGAATTCACATCAAGAATCTTGCAAACCAAATACAATAGCGAAACTATATATACATGCATACATATATATATATACATGTATGTATGTATGTATGTATGTATGTATGTATGTATGTATGTATGTATGTATGTATGCATGTATGTATGTATGTATGTATGTATGTATGTATGTATGTATGTATGTATGTATAGGTTAGCTATTCTTGTTGCAAAAACTTCGCCTCTTTTATTAATCAGCTTAACTTGAAAATTATAACAAACAACCAAAGCGCCGAATCTAATCTAGGATGAGACTTGCTGTCCGTTGAAAGGTAAATGTCTTGAAAAAGGAATCGTTTATAGAGCTAAAGTGCAAGTAGATGGCTCACAAGAATATAAAATTTAGACAGGGGCTTCGGAAAATTCATTCAAGACTCGGTTTTATTTACACCGAAATTCTTTCCGATTCCCCGAGAATAGGACAGCAACTAATCTTGCAAAGTATGTCTCGGAATTGAAAGAGAATGATAGCCGTCACTTCAATATAACTAGGGAAATTCTAGAAAAAGCATCATCATACACATATGGAGCTTATAAAAGACCCATGAAATGTAATCTTTGCCTCTCAGAAAAGTTCTTCATCTTGTTCCAGGATAAACATGCTTTGAACCAGAGACGCGAGCTCTTAAATTCCTGTAGGCACGCCGCGAGGTTTAAAATGTCAACTGATAAAATACCGTATGGGTAAAATGTTTTGACTTTCGGAAAATTTTGACTGTCCTTTTTGGTATTACAATGCTAGTGCATATTTCGACGTCACTTTTAAGAAAGCCTTCGACTGTTATACAAATTTAAGCTTAAGTTTCGCCGAGGTTTATTGTTTACTCACGAATTTAATTATGTTATATTAATTTATTGTGCAATTTCCTCATTTTAACATTTTAACATCATATATATGAGACAGTTTTTTAAAATGTTTGCGTATATACGTTATGATGTATATATTTATTTAAATGTGAAGATGTTTCTATATATATAAGTCGATTTATTCAGCTAACCCAGTCAAGAAATTTCTGGCATTGTAACTTCACTGACAGCATCGTTAGCAAGTCAGAGGAAATTCCTTTCAGAATGTCTTCCGGCTCTTTACGTTCTGAGTTCAAATGCCGCCAAGGTCGACCATGCCTTTTATCTTTTCGGGGCCGGTAAATTAAGTACCAGTAAAGCACTGGGGTCAATGTAATAGACTAGCCCCCTCCCGCCTAATTTCAGACCATGTACCTTCAGTAGAAATGATTATTATTGTTATTTACTTTCAAGCTGCATGCTGGTTACAATCACTTGCCAAGACATACCCAGCCTCCCGGGGTGAGTGGAGGATAAGAGATGCTACAGTATGACTGAAAGCTTGTGGAGAGGAAGTGGCAGGGGCAGTAGCGAAATATCCTCATGTAATACAACACAGACGTTTAAATTGATAGGGTTTTTCTAAGGATGTGAGTAGTACTTGTCAGCACAATCTTTTGGACTTCTCTGAGACATGGTTCTCCCGGGATGTTGTTTACATATTTCTGACAGCCCTTTTCTTTATCATACCTGGAGCGTTTACAAAAACAGAAACAGTTTTTGCTTTAAGATGCCACATCTTTTGTATGTTATTTCCAGGTCCTTATATTCACTAAGTTTGTCAAATTCCTTTACAGATATATTTTTATCAGTGGGAACACTTATATCTAATAGTCTACAAGTATTTTCTTGCCAGGCTTTAATAATTATGTCGGGTCGATTTGCCTGGATCGTTTTGTCAGTGTTTACTGAAAAATCTCAGAGTTTAGTGACCTTCAACGACTGGCTCAGGATGATGTTCATACCAGTAAGCAGGAGTGCCGATTTGTAGTGTTTAGATATTTTCCAGTGTAAACATTGTCCTACGCAATTGTGGCGATTTTTGTATTCGTTTGGTGTCAGTACAGGACATCCGGAAATAGTTGGTCTATTGTTTCGTCAAATGTGCCGCAGAATCTGCATTTAGGGTCAAAACTGTTTTGAATAACGTTAGCCTGGTAGTATTTGTGAGCAAGCTTTGGTCTTGTGGCACCTTCAGTCTCTACTGAGCTTCTCAGCCACTGATGGGTTGTTGCTTGATCTACATCAGTATTTCGACTTCGAAGTATATACTGTCCATGCAGAGGCTCCTGGCTCCATCGCTCATCAATTTGTTTCTGCCCGTTCTTTTTTGCAGTCTGCTTGACCCATTTTGCATGTTTTGTAGTAGTGGTTTCAGGTTCTTCAACTATTTCTGGGTTAATGCCAAGTTCCCTTACAAATTTGCAAGCTTCCTCGACAATAAAATTGATCTTTTTTGCTGCCTTCGTGTTTGTATCCAGTTCTCTGTCAGCTGTCCACCACCAGCAAACTAAGGCGACACTTGTTTACTGGTCATGCTTCAAGAACTCTACGAAGAATTCTTGCATTTCCAAGCAATCTTGATTTTTGTAATCTTTCTACCTTCACAGTGGCACCGATCTTTTTCAGCCATGTTGCGAGTTGAATGCTGACACTTCCAAGGGCACCAATTACTATTGGTATCACGTCTACTCTCTTCATTGACCACAACCTTTATATTTCCCACTTTAAATCATCGTAGTTGTTTATTTTACCTTCTTCTTTCACTCTGATCCTGTTATCACCAGGACATGCTATGTCGATTATCACGCATGTTCTTTCTTTTTTATTCACCACAACAATATCCGATTTCCTATGTCTGGTCAGGTGATCGCACTGGAACATTACATCCCACAGGATTTTGAAGTTCTCATTTTCAGTGACTCCTTCTGGGGTTTGTTCACATCTTTGCTGTTTGTAGGCCGTGATTTCCACCGAGCTCCCAGCGCATCATTCTTATCCCATTCTCATGGCGTCGTTTATATTCGCGTTGTGCCAATTTCGGGAATTCTCTAACGATGTGCCATGCCGTTTCACCCCTCTCACCACACATTCTGCACTTGTTGCTATCGGTAGTGCTGCACTTCATATAGTTGGTCCTTAATGCTTGTTCCTGAGCTGCGCATATGAGTGTTTCTTATTTCTTTATTACCCACAAGGAGCTAAACATAGAGGGGACAAACAAGGACAGACAAACGGATTAAGTCGATTATATCGACCCCAGTGCGTAACTGGTACTTAATTTATCGACCTCGAAAGGATGAAAGGCAAAGTCGACCTCGGCGGAATTTGAACTCAGAACGTAGCGGCAGACGAAATATTGCTAAGCATTTCGCCCGGTGCGCTAACGTTTCTGCCAGCTCGACGCCTATGAGTGTTTCTGTCTCTATCTTCAGGTCACTCCTTCTCATCTATACCCTCTGGGTCCTCTGCTTCTGCCTTGGCGTTCACATCTCTTGGAAACTGACCAAACATTTTCTTTTCCTTCAATGCTTTTTCTTTTTCTTTTGTTCATTTCTTATTTAAATTTTTCTTTAATTACACAATTTTCAGTTTTGTTGACGCCGGCCTTCTTCGTGTGTTTCAACAGTGGTTCCACAGCATTTTTTATATACCACCCTAGGCTGTTTTCCTCTGCTTCGGTACAGTTCTGGCAACTGATCAAACCTCTCCCACCCTTTCTTCTGGACATGTACAGCCTATCGGTGTCACTCTTAGGGTGGAAAGCTCCGTGTACTGTCAACATTTTTCTGGTTTGGGTATCCATTTTCTTCATTTCTCTGATTTCAAACTTTTGCCACAAGGACAGCTTGGGGGAGGGGATTAAGTCGATTACATCGACCCTAGTGTGTAACTGGTACTTATTTAATCGATCCCGAAAGGATGAAAGGCAAAGTCGACCTCGGCGGAATTTGAACTCAGAACGTAGCGGCAGACGGAATACCACTAAGCATTTCGCCCGGTATGCTAACAAACGGTATGCTAACGATTCTACCAACTCGCCACCTTAAATCAATATATAATAATAATAATAATAATAATAATAATAATATAATAATAATAATAATAATAATAATAAATTGTTATTATTATTATTATTATTATTATTATTATTATTATTATTATTATTATTATCATTATTATTTTAATTCTCAGAGTTCTCAGTCTTGCTTGTTCTGGTTGATTCCGTGAGAGCAGACATCAGCCTGTTGTTAGAGGTCTCTTTTTCCACAAACTATAAGACTTGGTACTTGGATGTTAACTTATCGTGGAAGGCACTCCACACCCGGCCACCACTCTCAAAATCCTAGCTGTCCCCAACAGAGCCGTCATCGTCGCCTGCTCTGCCCTCATGATAGTTGTCATCTCTCCGGCATATTTCTCGAACCTGGTTATTAGAGCTCCGAGTGTCCCTCGGCGCTTTCATTGCACAACTGGAAGGATTCACTTCTTGTCACATACAATGATGTCGTCCTAGATACACTATGTCAGCACTGACAAGGGCCTGTACAACAACACCAGAAACAACAGTATACGATGGGATGGTACATTCTCGAAGGACATTCCAAGATAGACAGTGACTTCTTATATGATGAGTGCCAACAGGTGGCGCAGCGCTCATCAGTAGACTACCACCGTCAATATTACCACCTAAACCAGCACCCCCACTACCACCACCACCAACACCCACTGCCACCACCTTATGTCTCTCTTTCAAGATAACATATCAACTTCCGGTCAATTTCTTCCACCTTCAGCTTCCGGCACCTTACCATGAAAAAAATTGATGTACATATATATGTATATGTGCGTATGTATGTGTGTGTGTGTGTCTGTATGTATATATATGCGTACGTGTGCATGTTTGTGTGCTTGTATGTATGCATGTGTGTATTCATACATACACGCACACACATATATATATATATGAGTTTGTGTATGTGTGTATGTACATACAACCGCGCACACGCAGAGATAGACGGACAGATACGGGGACGAACGAGGATACATTCCTGACAGACAGCAACAAGTGGATTTCACCACATTCCAAATTGATAGTGTCACGTGATACCTACCTCCACTCCACCCCTCACTCACCCATCTACCCACAATTCCTTCAACCCCTCCCCTCTTTACCTCTATTGTCGACAAGGCGAGCGTCGTCTCGAGATGGTCGCTTGATATGCTAGAAGTAACAGGTGCTCTCCCGGGAATTACGCCTCATCATTTCAACACCAACGGATATAGAACTGTTGTCCAAGATACACTACGTCTCAATAAAAGACGAGATGGTCACAGATGGAACGTCTTTAATCAGGACTGACCTGGGGCAATATAATTTTAGATCTCAACAACAAACAAACGGCGCAGGCGTGGCTGTGTGGCAAGACGTTAACCTCCTAACCATATGAATACGGGTTCAGTCCCACTGTCTGGCGCCTTGCGTTGAGTGTCTTCTACTATAGCCTCGGGCCAACCAAAGCCTTGTGAGTGGATTTGGTAGACAGAAACCGAAAGTGTTGTAGGCGTGTACGCAGCACGTGTACTACACCATAGCTTAAATACTGAGAATAAAAAGTAGGGGCGAATTATGCCTCCCTGATCTAGAGAAAAAGAATATATTTTGCATTTTATGCCCCAGCCAACATATTCGCTGGACATTGCCCCCATCTCGTTATCATTTATTCCGCAGCCTTCAAAATCATTTGGACGGAAAAATATGAATTTTGTAGACGAGGTGAGAACAATACAGGAGGAGTAATCTTCGTGGGGGACGAGTAAATTTTGGAAGAGGGACCTTGCAAGTCTACCCGACAGATAAATGGAAGTGCATTGTAGAAAATGAGGGAGAATCTATTTTGGATTAAAAAGAAATTTGTTTATCTTAATTTTGAAAATTAAGAATAAAACACCGCATTATTTATGGGATGACTCAATACATACATACATACATACATACATACATACATACATACATGTTCTATATATATATATATAATATATATATATTATATATATATATAATATATATTATATATATATATATATATATGCATGTATATTATAGTTCGCTATTGTATTTGGTTTGCAAGATTCTTGATGTGAATTCGTGTGTTGAACCAAGTTTTGTTATGTCTTAGGAGAGCCATTGCACCGAGAATTTGAACGTTTGCATGTTAAGTATTATTGGTAGACGATAGTTCTTCGTGCCCCAAGATCCTAAGAAGACCGAAAA
>NW_021836617.1:0-23184 GCF_006345805.1 Octopus sinensis | reverse complement strand
CGCTCTGGGGTCGATGTAATCGAATTAATACGTAAGTCTGTCCTTGTTTGTTCCCCTCTATGTTAGCCCCTTGTGGTAATAAAGAAATAGGTATTTCGTCTGCCGTTACGTTCTGAGTTCAAATTCCGCCGAGGTCGACTTTGCCTTTCATCCTTTCGGGGTCGATAAATTAAGTACCAGTTGCGCACTGGGGTCGATGTAATCGAATTAATTACGTAAGTCTGGTCCGTGTTTGTCCCCTTTTTGTTTAGCCCTTAGTGGGGAAAATAGAAATAGTGTAGTAAATAGGTATTTCGTGTCTGCCATTATTCTGAGTTCAAATTCCGCCGAGGTCGACTTTGCCTTTCATCCTTTCGGCGTCGATAAATTAAGTACCAGTTACGCACTGGGGTCGATGTTATCGACTTAGTCCCTTTGTCTGTCCTTGTCTGTCCCCTCTGTGTTTAGCCCCTTGTGGGTAGTAAAGAAATAGGTATTTCGTCTGCCGTTACGTTCTGAGTTCAAATTCCGCCGAGGTCGACTTTGCCTTTCATCCTTTCGGGGTCGATTAAACAAGTACCAGTTACGCACTGGGGTCGATGTAATCGAATTAATACGTAAGTCTGTCTTTTGTTTGTCCCCGCTATGTTTAGCCCCTTGTGGGTAATAAAGAAATAGGTATTTCGTCTGCCGTTACGTTCTGAGTTCAAATTCCGCCGAGGTCAACTTTGCCTTTCATCCTTTCGGTGTCGATTAAATAAGTACCAGTTGCGCACTGGGGTCGATGTAATCGAATTAATACGTAAGTCTGTCTTTTGTTTGTCCCCTCTATGTTTAGCCCCTTGTGGGTAGTAAAGAAATAGGTATTGGTATAACATTTATTCCTTCACGACAATCATTTCAACAAAATATAGTTCAAACAGGACAAGAATATAAATAATGTTTATCTAATATTACAACATGTTACAGGTGATCCACAATCGTTTCGTCATTTCGTCAGATGAGGATCAGAAAGCGACACTGTTATCCTTGCAGTAGTTTGACCTTTTCTGCTTATATATGTGCGGCTTTGTCTCGCATCATTTCTTTAATTTTTTTCCCGATTGCTTCATCGATTTCGCTTTTCCATTTCGTGGCCATATTTTTTCTTTTTCAGCTTCTGAGCTTATGATATCTGAATAATAATAATAGTAATGATAATAATAATAATAATAATAATAATAATAATAATAATATAATAATAATGATAATGATGATGATGATGATGATGATGATGAATAATATAATGATGAGAATAATAATAATGATGATGATGATGAGATGACGATGATGATGATGATGATGATGATGATAATAATTATAATAATAATATAATATGATTAATAATAATAATGATGATGATGATGATGATAATGATGATGATGATGATAATAATAATAATAATAATTAATACTATAATGATGGTGAGGATGATAATATAATAATAATAATAATAATAATAATAATAATGATGAGATGATGATGATGATGATGATGATGATGATGATGATGATGATGATGATGATGATGATGATGATAATAATAATAATAATTAATAATAATGATGATGTTGATGACGATGAATATGGTGATGATGATAATAAAAACCTCTCAATGGCAAATACCCAAAGAGCTAATAATACCGATGTTACCAAAGCTCTTACCCATCAATGGTTAGTTGTCTTCTGGCTTAAAATCAGAAACAGAAGGGTTTTTTCATATCCGCACACCCATGCATACGAACGTGCATCATACATCTCTCTCCGCAGAAAAATTGCTTCACCTGGTTAATATTATTGGAGACGGAGAAGAGTTCAGATCTTCGAAGAAATAAAAGAAACCGGCCACCGCATCAACCGATACAAACAATATTTCTTCCTCTTTCGCAAAGGAAAAGCGACGATTTTCATTTAAGCGTTTAAGGATTATGTAAGGATTATTTGTGGAGGCGCAATGGCCCAGTGGTTAGGGCAGCGGACTCGCGATCGTAGGATCGCTGTTTCGATTCCCAGACCGGGCGTTGTGAGTGTTTATTGAGCAAAACACCTAAAGCTCCACGAGGCTCCTGCACGGGGGTGGTGGTGATCCCATGCTGTACTCTTCACCACAACTTTCTCTCACTCTTTCTTCCCGTTTCTTCTGTTGTACCTGTATTTCAAAGGGCCGGCTTGTCACTCTCTGTGTCACGCTGAATATCCCCGAGAACTACGTTAAGGGTACACGTGTCTGTGGAGTGCTCAGCCACTTGCACGTTAATTCCACGAGCAGGCTGTTCCGTTGATCGTATCAGCTGGGACCCTCATCGTCGTAACCGACGGAGTGCTCCTTTATGTAAGGTATACTAGCCATCTCAATATGGCTAACCACAAAGGGTGGGTGTTACTGTAGCTTGTATCCCCAGGAGATCATCGCCTCCAGCTGGCTTTAGGCACACTTTCTGTGCTCTTATGGTATTTGCAAAGGGAGGTCATCCCTCCCTCGTCAACCTCAGTGATACGCACGGACTGCAGTTTCTAGTCATTTGCCTAAGTGATACGTACAGAAAGTGTGCCTAAAGCCAGCTGGAGACGATGATCTCCTGGGACTAAAAGCTACAGTAACACCCACCGTTAGTGGTAAGCCGGCGAGCTGGCAGAAACGTTAGCACGCCTGGCGAAATGCGTAGCCGTATTTCGTCTGTCGTTACGTTCTGAGTTCAAATTCCGCCGAGGTCGACTTTGCCTTTCATCCTTTCGGAGTCGATTTATAAAGTACCAGTTACGCACTGGGGTCGATGTAATCGACTAAATCCCTTTGTCTGTCCTTGTTTGTCCCCTCTGTGTTTAGCCCCTTGTGGGTAGTAAAGAAATATACTGAGATGGCTAGTATACTTTACGTTGTCGAGCAGTTACTGTTTACATCTCGTTCAGAGATTTATTATTGCATTTAAGGATTGTTCATGCGTAAACAATAAAGTACAGTTTTTTGGAAATCCTGTTCTGCTTTGATAATGACCTCTTATTACTTGAACGATACACCAAAGGATTGTTCTGTCGGCACAGTTATTACTTTCTAAATTAACCCACTTTCAAGGACGTCCTTCCGCCACAAATTAATCTTGTTTATATATCTATATATAATATATATATATATATATATATATATATATATATATATATATATATATATATATATATATTGTATATATATACACACACATATATATATATATATATATATATATATATATATATATATACATATATATACACACATATATACATATATATATATATCTTATGTATATGTGTGTGTATGAACGTACGTACGTACGTATGTATGTACGTATGTATGTATGTATGTGTGTGTGTATATATGTATGTATATGTGTGTATGTGTGTGCACGTGTGTTTATGCATGCACGCACGTACGTATGTATTTCAATGCGTGTAGGACGCTTGTTTCAATACGATAATAAAATGCAGAATATATCTAAAAATGTATAAAAAGTCTATACTTATATTCTGAAGTACACTCTAGCAAGTAGATTTCATACTATGTAAAATATGCGCCATTTTATAAGTACACATGTCACACGAATTGCAAATTTATATGTATGTATGTATGCGCGCTCGAGCGTATGTGTGTGCGTGTGTAGTCGAGGACGAGACGGATATATGGTGATTCAAAAACAACGATGTAAATAAAGAAATGCTTCATTCAATATGCATATTTCTTTGAAGAAAGAAATTTCATTAATATGTTAATATATGTTAATATATGGTAATTTATTATTTTATTAACAATTGTATATATATACTCGTTAACAATCGGCTTTGTGCGAATAGGGTGAATATGTGTAATAAAGACATAATTACACATATTTTATATATATATATATGTATGTATATATATATGGATATATATATTCATATATATGTGTATATATATATACATATATAAATATATATATATATGTAGATAGATATAAATATAGACATGCTAATAGGTGTAAGTACATATATAAATACACATGTATATATATATTTAAGTAGGTGAATGAATTATCCTAGTATGGATAATTCGGTTAATCGATACCTGGGTAGCAAATTCACGTCAGAAAACATGGTTGAAGCTACATGCCAAGGGCAGAACCCCGTGTTCGTGTGTGGAAATTTGTGTGTTTTCTTTTTATATGAATAAATGAAAAGAATGAAGTCGAACGAAGATTTTAACAGAATTCCTTTACTTTCGACACATGTTTCAAAGACTGCATATTCTTAATTCAGAAGGAATAAAGTGTGCAGAAGACGGCATAATGCACACTTTATTCCTTCGGAATTAAGAATGTGCAGTCTTCGAAACATGTGTCGAAAGTAAAGGAATTCTGTTAAATCTTCGTTGTTCGACTTCATTCTTTTCATTTATATATATATATAATATATATATATATATATAATATATATATTATCTATATATAAACGGCAGTTTGTCTGTCTGCGTGTCTGTGTGTCTGTCAGGTTGTACCCTCACCCTGACCACGGCTTTCACAACCGATTCTGATGAAACTTGACACACACATAGCCCAATGTCATAATTCAAAACTAACGCAGCGAAAATTTTGAAAAGTTCCCCCAGTTCTGAAAATGATAAAATTCAAAGACATGGGGTCGAGAATCAGAAACAAACCACAGACTGTCTAGGGGACGCAACTCCACCTTTTTAACTCTCAAAAAAAATTTACCATAATTTTTTTTCCATTTTTTTGCTATTTTTTGGCTATAACTCTCTAAAAATGCTTTATAGTTATTTCCCTTACAAACCCGAGCAACGCCGGGCGATACTGCTAGTATATATATATAGTAGTTTTTATACTGTCAACTTAATGTGACAGTCCCTACTGCTATTTAGCCCTAGGAGGTAGCAACGCTTCCTGTCGGCCTTGACATGTTTCCTGTTTACAAGGGGGAGATAAGCACCTCCACCCGGCTAAGCCTGCACCCAGAGACTAGTTTCTGACTCTTTGCTCGTCATCAGTCTGGGGTAGGATGGCCTGCTGGTTGGAGATGGCTATCTAGCTCTAGATAGCGCTAGATAGGTATCTGCAACAAATAAAAGAACACACACACACACACATATATATATATACACACGCACACAAAAATGTATATAGTAAAACGTGTAAATAAACGTACGTGTATTCACATATGTATTTCCATCTATATATGTTCATACATGTACGTAACCTCTCGAAAGAGCTGTTCTTCACTCCTGCTCCAGAGCGTCGGCTGCGGGGTCATTCCGAAAAGCTCTACCTGCGACGATTTCATCTCAATCGAAGGAGAGGAGCTTTCTCCGTCCGGGTTGCGGATCCGTGGAACAAGCTGCCAGACGAGATGGTGAAGATGCCGACGACTGCTTTGTTCAAAGCCTCCCTGGACCTCAAGTGGCCTGAACTCTTTACATGAACACCACCCTGTACTTAACTCCATGTCCCCCTACATGGCCTTGCTATTTGCTTTTGAGACAAATTAACTAACTAACTAACTAAAATGCGTAATTATCTCCATTTTTTAATGCATATCCGCACAAAAGCAGATTGCCAATGAATATATACATATACAATTGTTATTGCGATAATAAATTACCATACATTAATATGTTAATAAATATTCTTCAAAGAACACATGAATATCAAATGTAAATTGTGTTAATCTACTTACTTTATGCCTTTCTCTTTTTTTCTCTCTCTCCCTTTCTCTCTCTCTCTCTCTCTCTCTCTCTCTCTATATATATATATATATATATATATATATACATGTATATATATATATATATATATATATATATATTATATATATATATATACAAGCATATATACACACATATATGTATATATACAGTATATGTACATACATGTTTGTATATATGTGTGTGTGTATGTGTGCAGGTATGTATACACAACACCACACACACATATATATATATGTATATCTATATATATATATATATATATATATATATATATAACAAGCATATATACACACATATATGTTATATACATATAATGTACATATATGTTTGTATATATGTGTGTGTATGTCTGCATGTATGTATACACACACACACACACACATATATATATATATATATGTGTGTGTGTGTGTGTGTGTGTATAAGTATACGTATGTGTACATATGTATACATAAATATATATACATAGTTATGTTCTTCAATGAAATGTTCCTAGCTGTTTGTTGTTACAATGTCACACACACAGACACACACACACACACACACACACACACACACACACACACACACACACACACACACACACAAGTATATATATATATATATATAGTCCCTTTTAATCTCGATATCTCCGATCTCACGCAGGTCTTCCTTCACGCTCTCTCGCACTCACGTTTCACTCCCTCCCCTTTTCACCTCTGCCGTATAAATTTGTAATTCAATATGTAAATACTTAGTGCCGCATGATATTCCAGCGACCCAGCCACAGTTTTTATCTTATTGATTATGAATATAGAAATTGTTATTGATTACTAAATGGGGGGGGGGAAGCTTTAATTGGGACTGATAAATTGTAGTAATGGCAACTATATACATTTGAACATTTACATACATACACACATACGTACATACATGCATGCATGCATACATACATACATACATATATACATACATACATACATACATATATTCATACATATATACATACATATATGCATACATGCATACATACATATATACATACATACATACATATATATATATACACATACATATATACATACATATATGAATACATACATACGTACGTACATATATGCATACATATATACATACATACATACACACATACACACATACATACATATATACATATATACATACATACATACATATATACATACATATATAATACATACATATATACATACATACATATATACATACATACATACACACATACACACATACATACATATATACATACATACATACATAAATACATACATACATATATACATACATATATACATACATATATACATACATACTACATTACATACATAACTACAACATCTACACGTACATACATACATACATACATACATAAATACATACATACATACATACATACATAGTACGTACATATATGCATACATCATAATACATACATACATACATACATATATACATACATGCATACATACATACATAGATACACATACATACATACATACATACATATATCCATATATACAACATACATGCACGCATACATACATATATACATACATACATACATATATACATACCTACCTAAATACCTACATACATACATACATATACATACACTACATGCATGCATCATACATAACATACATATATGCTACATACATAACGTACTACATATATGCATACTACATATATACATATATACATACAAATACATACCTACATACATACATGCATACATCATACATACATACATACACACTACATACATACTACATACATCATATATACATACATATATACATACATAGATACATACTACATATATACATACATACATACATGGCATGTCATACTACATATATACATACATGCATGCATAAATACATACATAAAACTACATCCTAGATACATCATACATACACATCATATACATACATCAATACATACATACTCTAATACATACATACATACATAACACACACACGCACATACATACATACATGCATTCATACATACATACATACATTCATACATACATACATACATACATACATACATTACATGCATACATGCATACATACATACACACACACGCATGCACATACATACATACATAATGTTTACACACTACTGTTTACACACCCATCGCAGTTATACAGCCTATGTATACATTTCTGTATTACACACACACACACACACACACACACACACACACACACACACACACACAGAGCTGTATATTTGAACTGTGTAAATAAACAGTGTGTATATAGTGATTAGATGCATAGATACCTGCTGAAATGTATGATAGACTGGTTGTTTGCAGATACGAAATGGATGATATACAGTGAGTGGGAATAGTCACTGAAGGTGCGTGGCTTTGTGGCTTGTGAACTCGGCCCGCGATTGCAAAGTCGTGAGTTCAATTCTCGACCGTGGTTTCGTCGTAGAAGAGGACAAAGATTTTTGTATTCCAAAATTAAGGCGGAATAAGCTGGCAGAAATGTTAGCACGCCGGACGAAATGCTTAGCAGTATTTCGTCTGCCGTTACGTTCTGAGTTCAAATTCCGCCGAGGTCGACTTTGCCTTTCATCCTTTCGGGGTCGATTAAATAAGTACCAGTTACGCACTGGGGTCGATATAATCGACTTAATCCGTTTGTCTGTCCTTGTTTGTCCTCTCTGTGTTTAGCCCCTTGTGGGTAGTAAAGAAATAAAAGTTGTATAAAATCCCTTATAAGAGCTGATTTATTGCAGGTTGCAGAAAGATACCAATAAACATCTCTCTATATTGCTTAATAAAACATTACATTTTTTTTTGTCGTAGTTTATGAAGTATTGAAAAGGAATTTTCTGCAATTTGGATGCTTGCTTATTTTGAAATATTAGTTCTTGTAATGAATTTTTTGCAAGCTGCGGAAGATTAAAGTATTTTGAACCATTCGTTCGTATGATTTCTCTATGCTGTATATCTATAACTAAAAAGAGTACAAGAAGGGATATTTAAAGTTAGTGATATAGTGTTTGGTGAAGGGCGGTGAGCTGGCAGAATCGTTAGCACGTCGAGCGAAATGCTTAGCAATATTTCGTCTGCCGTTACGTTCGACTTTGCCTTTCATCCTTTCGGGGTCGATTAAATAAGTACCAATTACGCACTGGAGTCGATGTAACCGACTTAAGCCCTTTGTCTGTCCTTGTTTGTCTCCTCTGTGTTTAGCCCCTTGTGGGCAATAAAGAAATAGATATAATGTTTCGTGACAGTTATTAATATATCTCTATCAAAATTGGTAAATTTCTTTTTATCCAAGTGTAGTTATAATGCTTCTATTTGTTAAGGTAAGAACAGATTGAAGTAGATGATTAGGTTTATCTGATAATAGTTCTGCTTGTTCGTACGTTACTTAGTCCGTCCGTAACGCTTTCACGTGATTAGTTGAAGGGAAAGGGAGAGCAAGAGGGAGAAAGAAAAAGGAGACAAAAAGGGGATAAGGCGAAGAATGAGACAAAAAGAGGGGAAAAGAGGGAGAGAGAAACGTCCATGACCTGAGGTAGGGGGAACGTAATATTTATTACGTGGTTAAAAAAAATTAGCTGAAGGTGGTAATGTAGAGGAGGGGAATATAAATTTAGCTGAGGGGTGATGTTCTGATGGTGAGAACATACATACATACATACATACATATATACATACATACATACATACACACATGCATACATACACACACACGCACATACATAC
Organism: Octopus sinensis; assembly: GCF_006345805.1. Classification (NCBI taxonomy): domain Eukaryota; kingdom Metazoa; phylum Mollusca; class Cephalopoda; order Octopoda; family Octopodidae; genus Octopus; species Octopus sinensis. Next base: position 13,679 of record NW_021836617.1, on the reverse strand, counting down.
ATAATGTTTACACACTACTGTTTACACACCCATCGCAGTTATACTTTGTAAGCCCAGTATTTATTCTATCGGTCTCTTCTGCCGAACCGCTAAGTGACGGGGACGTAAAACACACCAGCATCGGTTGTCAAGCAATGATAGGGGGACAAACACAGACACACAAACATATACATACACATATATATGTATATATACATGTATACGACGGGCTTCTTTCAGTTTCCGTCTACTAAATCCACTCACAAGGCTTTAGTCGGCCCGGGGCTATAGCAGAAGACACTTGCCCAAGGTGCCACGCAGTGGGACTGAACCCGGAACCATGTGGTTAGTAAGCAAGCTACTTACCACACAGCCACTCCTGCGCCTATAAAGCGAATTAAATGATCTTCGCATTCTAATTTCCTTCACTTTTCAATGAGTAGCAGATGGGTGACTATCTTTTGATACAGAAGCAAGACAGGCGACAACTTTCAGGTATTTTGGATAAAATTTTCAGAAATAACCCAATAAGTTTACCATTAATTCCGTGAAATAGTCACGGGTCCCGCTAGTTATTAATAACGCATTTAGTGGAGGCGCAATGGCCCAGTGGTTAGGGCAGCGGACTCGCGGTCATAGGATCGTGGTTTCGGTTCCCAGACCGGGCGTTGTGAGTGTTTATTGAGCGAAAACATCTAAAAGCTCCACGACGCTCCGGTAGGGGATGGTGGTGATCCCTGCTGTACTCTTTCACCACAACTTTCTCTCACTCTTACTTCCTGTTTCTGTTGTACCTGTATTTCAAAAGGGCCGGCCTTGTCACTCTCTGTGTCACGCTGAATATTCCCGAGAACTACGTTAAGGTTACACGTGTCTGTGGAGTGCTCAGCCACTTACACGTTGATTTCACGAGCAGGCTGTTCCGTTGATTCGGATCAACCGGAACCCTCGTCGTCGTAACCGACTGAGTGCTTCCATCCGAGGCTCCGGCAGGGGATGGTGGTGATCCCTGCTGTACTCTTTCACCACAACTTTCTCTCACTCTTACTTCCTGTTTCTGTTGTACCTGTATTTCAAAGGGCCGGCCTTGTCACTCTCTGTGTCACGCTGAATATCCCCCCGAGAACTACGTTAAGGTTACACGTGTCTGTGGAGTGCTCAGCCACTTACACGTTGATTTCACGAGCAGGCTGTTCCGTTGATTCGGATTAACCGGAACGCTCATCGTCGCAACCGACGGAGTGCTTCCAAAAAAAATAATAAAAATAACGCATTTAATGCTTTAGTTGAGAGAATATTTGAACGAATTAAAGACATGCCGACTGGTGTTAATTGTAACCGTTTATTAGCAGATATACATTTGTACATGTGAAGGTGCATTGCTCATTGGGTTGAGGTAGTGAGTTCGAATCCCGGACCGGGCTGCCTCTTCTGTCCTTGCTCGCTCAGACACTTTATTTCATGTTGCTCCAGTTCACTCAGCTGTAGAAATGAGTCGCGACGTCACAGTTGCCAAGCTATATCGGTCTTTGCTTATCCCTTGGATATCATTGGTGGCGTATAGAAGGGAGGCTGGTATGCATGGGCCACTGCTGGTCTTCCATAAACAACCTGGACTTGCCTGGACTTGTGCCATGAAGGGTAACTTTCTAGGTGCAATCTCATGGACATTCCGAAAGGGGTCTTTACCTTTTATAATTATTTTCACATGAATTTAGTTTTCTGAATGAGTATAGAAAAAAAAGAAGAGGTTTAGTAAAACAACTTACTGGTTGTTGCGGATCTTTTCGGTTTGAACGGCAGTTTTTTCTAGCGGTGTCGTATGAAATTGTCACCCATAATTATGACCCTAGTATCGATCTATTGCATTTCAATCTGTTTTAGGGTTAGGGTTAGAGGTGGGGGGAAGGGTATCTTTTTTTCTTCAGAAATGTAAATAAACCCAATCTGTTTCTTAAACGAGGGACATATTCATACGGCACAGAATGTTTTTTTTACCTCGATAGACGTCAGTGATTGGTTGAAATTGCAGAAATTGAAGAAGAAAAACCCAACAAATATCTTACAAACTATAGAATTTTCTCAATAAAGCCAAGAAAAAAAGATGTTTCATAAACACATTCTACGAGTATACGAAGTTTAAAACTTTTTAGTTACCTAGAAATTATTTTAAAAAACTGCCGTTCAAACCGAAAAGATCCGTTGTTGCATATATAGCGTTTGTTGATGAAAATAAAGAGCTTTTTAATCAAAATATTTGATTCAGTTGGATCATGAGGCTGGTGTACTTTTGGAAAGAATTATAAAGTTAATGCTTCATATGGAGAAAGAAGGTCACGTTAGGAAAATGTTAGTTAAATTCTTTGACTGCTGCCGGAGGAGACACAATGAAATTGTTATGAAAAATTCGAGTAATTTCTAACTCACGACTTTGAATAGATTTACCAAGTGATTAGCTTAAAACAGTGTTGACTTTAATGTAATTACTTTACGGTTTGTGAGTAGATTATGATATATTATTGTGTTTCGTTATGTTGTCTATTTATCAAACGAAAGAAATGTGTGTTCGTTAGATTTATCATAGGTGCAGGCGTTACTGTGTGGTAAGAAGCTTGTTTTCCAACCACATGGTTCCGGGTTCAGTCCCACTGTGTGGCACCTTGGGCAAGTGTCTTCTGCTATAGCCTCGAACCGACCAAAGCCTTGTGAGTGGATTTGGTAGACGGGAAATGAAAGAAGCCTGTCGTGTATATATTTATATGTATACGTATATATATATATATATATAATATATATATATATATATATATATATATATATATATATATATATATATATATATCAGGTCATCCCCTAGGTTCTGTCCGATTTTTACCTATTTTAAAATTGAATGAAATTTAATTTAATAGTATTTTAGAATGTCTAATGGAATTAAAAATTATTTTTATGCATTTGTGTACATTTAAACTAATTAAATATAATTTTACAGAATAATAGAATTAAAATTTCTTTGATTAAAACCCTTTCTAACATGGAAGTATCGAAAGAGCATTTAAGGCACATAATGCTTTATGAGTACAAAAAAGGAAACTCTGCAGCCGAAGCGACTCGAAACATACACTCAGTTTATGGGAAAGAATGATTGAATGAAAGAACATGCAGAAGATGGTTTGCAAAATTCAAAAGTGGAGATTTCAGCCTTGAAGATGAAGATCGAACAGGACATCCAGTTGAGTTTGATGATAAGCTCTTTGTGGCATTACTTGAAGAAAATCCTGCATTATCAGTTGAAGAATTGGCAATGAAGCTTTGTTCAAACCATACAACTGTTCATCGTCATCTTCAACAACTTGGAAAGGTTCCTAAACTTGGAAAATGGGTGCCTCATGAATTGTCCGAAAGCAACTGCAAATCCCGAGTTGACATCTGCTCTCGCGAATTCATTTCACCCTTTTTCACCAGACATGTGACTGGTAATGAAAAATGGATTTTCTATCGAAATGTTAAATGTCCTAAAAAATGACTTGGTAAAAGGAAAAAAAACTCAACCACAACCGAGAAGGGAACTTCATGGGAAAAAGGTTCTTCTCTCTCTCTGGTGGGATTGCAAAGGTTAATATCAGCGTCTGGATGTCAGCATAGTCGTTAGCTTTCTAGTTTTTCTGTCAAGTTTCTGTATGCCTATATATATATATATATATATATGACGGGCTTCTTTCAGTTTCCGTCTACCAAATCCACTCACAAGGCTTTGGTCGACCCGAGGCTATAGTAGAAGACACTTGCCCAAGGTGCCACGCAGTGGGACTGAACCCGGAACCATGTGGTTCGTAAGCAAGCTACTTACCACAGAACCACGATAAAAATTTTGAAAACTATGAGTAAGTGATAAGAATGTATAAAATATATAAGCTTTCCGTTAGTTTTGCTGTATGAGTTGTATTTATCTGTGAGATACAATTTTTAAAAAATGATAAAGGTTGAAATGAACTTACAGTATTCGAGTTAATGACGATTATATTTCAGGCCGAAATTCTCAATCCATTCCTGGCTCATAAGGGCCGGTTTTTCCGGTATCACTGGCGCATAGGATCCACACCTGGACGGGGTGCTGGTCCGTCACAGGTGAGCTGCTAGATGCAGGAGGAAAGAGTGAGAGAAAAAAATCGTGGCGAAAGAGTCAGCAGAAGCCGGAGCCGCGTGGAGCGTAGGTGTTTCGCTCATAAACCTACACTTCACCCGGTCTGAAATTCGAACCCGCGATCCCTTGATCTGTTTGTTCCTTCTCGAGCCATGCCTGGCTCATTAGGGCCGGTTTCCCGGTTTTTTGGCGTATAGGTTCCCCACTTGGACAGGACGCGGTCCGTCGCAGGTGAACTGCAAGATGCAGGAGGAAAGAGTGAGAGAAAGTTGTGGCGAAAGAGTCAGCAGAAGTTCGGCTTTACCTTCTGCCGGAGCCGCGTGGAGCTTGGGGTTTTCGCTCATAAACTCACACTTCACCCGGTCTGAGATTCGAACCCGCGATCCCTCGATCGCGAGTCCGCTGCTTTAACCACTAGGCCATGTGACCCCACAATGAAAAGACGTTGGTGATTACAATTTTGATAAGTTGTCCAACAGATGGTGACAGTTGGCACACTGTTACACAGCAATCTGACATTGTGATAGTGAATTTCATTTTAAGTGTGCTCAGAATATAATTCATTGATAAAAAATTGTTCTGCTTCTTTAACAATTCAGATATACATGTTGTCCATTTTAATAAAGATTCTATTTATAGAACAATAAATTATTTTAACAATTCAGGATACAGAGAAGACTTGTTTACAAGAGGATTTAGACGAGATTGTTAAAATAATTGTCTACGATTGCTTATTTATACTGGCCGTCAGTGTATGCGAATTAAAGTATTTGGCATAGTCTATTAATGAGGTAAGGGCTGATGTAATGAATGAAGTACACACAAATCTTAATTCAAATCTGCCAGTCAGGAAAAGAAAATCCAAAAACCCAGTGGTGTTAGTGACTTTCAAAGAGCATGAGAGCAAAAAAAACAAAAAACTTTGTTAACAAGAAATTTTTTCCACAAGCACGTAAATTTGAAATTAGTCAATTCCCCACCTAAAACACGAATTCCAGTTGACCTGTAGCAAACGCCCTACCCAGGGCCGCCTTAGAAGCATTATAGGCCCCAGCCCGAGAAAAGCAATGCACTGGCCATATTATATTTATTTATTGATAGCAAACCACAGCATGCTTAGATCATAACAAGGCAGCGAGGCCTGTGAGGCCCCCGGGAAACTTCCCAGTGTGCCCACCCCTTAAGACGGCACTGTTTCTACCCAAATTGGAAACCTCAACATATGCTTCGCTGATTAGAATTGTCAGTATATTTTCAAACAATTGCAGCGTGGAAGGTGTTTGTAAGCCATTTAAGAAACACACAAAAGCCTAAAGCCAGCTGGAGACGATGTTCTCCTGGGGCTACAAGCTACAGTAACACCCACCCTTAGTGGTTAGCCTTATTGAGATGGCTAGTATACTTTACGTTGTCGTGCAGCTACTGTTTACATCTCGTTCAGAGATTTATTATTGCTTTTTTCTTCATTATTATTCATTAACTTATACATTTCGTATTTGCTGACTGTCGGAAGACATGCCTTAATGGGTTAAATAAGAAGTTTTACGTATGCCATTCAATACATAACCCAATAGTTCATTTAATACTTTCACCGTATTTACAATCTAGATAAAAAGGAGAAGTTTAAAGAAACCTGTGTACAAGAGTAGTGAAGGTGCGTGGCTTAGCGGTCAGGGTATTCGGCTTACAGTCGTAAGCTCGTGAGTTCGATTCCCGGCGGCACGTTGGATCTTTAAGCAAGACACTTTATTTCCCCTTTGTTCCAGTTCACTCAGCTGCCAAAAAAAAAAAAAAAAATGAGGGTAGCACCAGTATTTCAAAGGACCAGACTTGTCACATTCAGTGTAATACTGAATATCTATTTCTTTACTATCCATAAGGGGCTAAACGCAGAGAGGACAAACAAGGACAGACAAACGGATTAAGTCGATTATATCGACCTCAGTGCGTAACTGGTACTTATTTAATTGACTCCGAATGGATGAAAGGCAAAGTCGACCTCGGCGGAATTTGAACACAGAACGTAGCGGCAGACGAAATATCTATTTCTTTACTACCCACAAGGGGCTAAACGCAGAGAGGACAAACAAGGACAGACACAGGGATTAAGTCGATTATATCGACCTCAGTGCGTAACTGGTACTTATTTAATTGACCCCGAATGGATGAAAGGCAAAGTCGACCTCGGCGGAATTTGAACACAGAACGTAGCGGCAGACGAAATATCTATTTCTTTACTACCCACAAGGGCTAAACGCAGAGAGGACAAACAAGGACAGACAAAGGGATTAAGTCGATTATATCGACCTCAGTGCGTAACTGGTACTTATTTAATCGACCCCGAAAGGATGAAAGGCAAAGTCGACCTCGGCGGGATTTGAACTCAGAACATAACGGCAGACGAAATATGGCTACGCATTTCGCCCGGCGTGCTAACGATTCTGCCAGTTCGCCGCCTACTGAATATCCTTGAGAACTACGCTAAGGGTACGCCTGTCTGTGGAGTACTCAGCCACTAGCACGTTAATTTTCCTCGTCACCGTAAGCGATTGAGTGCCAGACATAAAAAGTAACAATTTACATTCCGTTTTGTTATTCTAATGAAAAATAAAATTTAAAAAAATTAACTATCACTTACTAAAGTTAATAATAAAGGTGCAGGAGTGGCTGTGTGGTAAGCAGCTTGCTCACCAACCACATGGTTCCGGGTTCAGTCCCAGTGCATAGCACCTTGGGCAAGTGTCTTCTACTATAGCACGGGTCGACCAAAGCCTTGTGAGTGGATTTGGTAGACGGAAACTGAAAGAAGCACGTCGTATATATATATATATATATATATTATATATATATATATATATATATATATATATGTGTGGTGTTGTATGTTTGTGTGTCTGTTTGTACTCCCAACATCGCTTGACAAACCGATGCTGGTGTGTTTACGGTCCCCGAAACTTAGCGATAGAATAAGTACAAGGCTTACAAAAGAAAAGTCCTGGGGACTTATATTATTATTATTCAGTAGTTTTATTTTATAGCGTGCTTTCACTTCACTACCGAGCGCAGCTCTGTGTGCCTTGGGTATGTGCTGGGATTTGTTGTGATTGCTCTGATGGTTATTGTATGGAAAGTGTTCTGCGTAGGATGTGTGCAGTGCCTAGTAGTGCAATTTTCTGTATGTGTATGTGTTTGTAAGTCCTGGGTTTTTGTTATGTATTTGTCTGAATATTTTTTTATCATGCCTAATGCACCTACTATGATAGGAATTGTTTCTGTTTTCAGATTCCACATTCTGGTTACCTCTATTTTCAAGGTCTTTGTATTTTGAGAGTTTCTCCATTTTTTAGAGACACGTTGTCATCTGCCGGTACTGATACATCAATTAGAAAGCATTTTTTTTCTTCATGGTCTCTGACAACTATAATCTGGTCTGTTGGCCTTATTTCTCTATCTGTGTGTATCGGCATATCCCAGAGTATGGTTGCTTTCTCGTTTTCTGTGACCTTTTCTGGTGTGTGCCTATACCATCTTTTTTCTGTTGTTATTCCATAATGTTGGCATAGCTTCCAATGTATGTAAGTTCCAACTCTGTCAGTCTGTGAATATATTCCTTCTTACCAGGACTGGGCAGCTAGAGATAATATGATTTATTGTTTCTTGTCCATCTCCACATATTCTGCAGTTACTTGTAATATTTCTTTTCATTACATGTTTTTGTAATTTCTGGTGGGAGGCTTTGGGTCTTGTGCTGCAATTAAAAATCCCTCTGTTTCTGCTTTGAGTCCTGAGCTTCTCAACCATTGCTGGGATTTTCTTGTCTATTTCTTTTGCGTTTAGTTTAGTCCAGTATTTACCATGAAGGGGCTTTTCTTGCCATCGTTTTTATCATGGTTCGTTGCTGTTCTATTTTAGTTTGGATTTCATTTTTTTATAGCTTTTTGTTGTTTTTCTATCTTCTTCTTCTTTTTTCATGTTTATTAGGTGGTATGATTTCTTGTTTGTATTTGTCAGCTTCCTTAATACTGATACGAGAACAGTTTTTGTTTTGCTCGTGTTTTTGCCGCTATCTGGATCAGTTTTCCTTCCTTCTGAAGTAGATATTTTTGCAGTCCTATGGTGGTTATTTTTATAGTAGTTTTCCAGCTGTATAAGCCTCTACCACCTTCTATACGTTGTATATATAGTCTTTCTATGTCAGATTTTGGGTGATGCATCCTAGATCCTGTCATTATTTTTCTTGTTTTCCTGTTCTTATTTTGGTCAGTTCTTTCGTGTCCAGTTAAGGATATTGTAGCTGTAACTTATAACTGGGACAGCTAAAGTGTTGATACCTATTATCTTGTTTTAGCATTGAGCTCTGTGTTAGTATTGATCTAACTCGTCTATAATATTCTTTTTATTTCTCTTTCATTGTTGTGTGTGTGTCTTATCTAGTTCATGGATTCTAAGTATTTGTAAGTTTGGCTTTGGTCTAATTCTTTTATTTCATTTGTCATCTAGTGTGATGTTGTTACTCTTAACTAGTTTTCCTCTTTTTCATGGTTACTTTGGCGCATTTTTCTAATCCAAATTTCATATCTATTTCTTTGGTAATCCATGAATGGTCTTTAATAGTGTTTCCAGCTGTTTGTCATTTGCAGCGTATAGTTTTAGGTCATCCATAATAAAAGGTGGCTGATCGTTTTGCCGTAACATTTATATCAGCAATCATCTATTTAGCATATCAGATAGAGGTGACAGTGCTAAGCAGAAAATAATATATTATTATTATTATTATTATTATTATCATCATCATCATCATCATCATCATCATCATCATTAATTATTATTGTTATTATCATCATTATATTATATTATTATTATTATTATTATTATTATTTTATTATATTATTATTATTATTATTATTATTATTATTCAGTAGTTTTATTTTATAGCGTGCTTTCACTTCACTACCGACTGCAGCTCTGTGTGCCTTGGGTATGTGCTGTGATTTGTTGTGATGCTCTGATGGTTATTGTATTATTTATTATTATTATTATTATTATATATTATTATATTCAGAGTTTTATTTTTATAGCGTGCTTTCACTTCACTACCGAGCGCGCAGCTCTGTGGGCTTCTTGGGTATGTGCTGTGATTTTGTTGTGATGCTCTGATGGTTATTGTATTATTATTTTATTTATTATTATTATTATTTTTCTTTAGTATTTATTATTATTATTATTATTATTCAGTAGTTTATTTTTTAGCGTGCTTTCACTTCACTACGAGCGCAGCTCTGTGTGCCTGGGTATGATTTGTTGTGATTTGTTGTGATGCTTGATGGTATTGTATTATATTATTATTATATTATTATTATATTCAGTAGTTTTATTTTATAGCGTGCTTCACTTCACTACCGAGCGCAGCTCTGTGTGCCTTGGGTATGTGCTGTGATTTGTGTGATGCTCTGATGGTTATTTGTATTATTATTATTATTATTGTATTATTATTTTATTATTATTATTATTATATTATAGTATTATTATTCAGTAATTTTATTTTTATAGCGTGCTTCACTCACTACCGAGCGCAAGCTCTGTGTGCCTTGGGTATGTGCTGTGATTTGTTTGATGCTCTGATGGTTATTGTATTATTATTATATTATTATTATTATTATTATTATTATTATTATATATTATTATTATGGCTGTGAGCTGGCAGAAATCGTTTAGCACGCCAGGCTAAATGTCGATGAAGTTTTTGAAGATATAAAAAGGATACACCCCACCACCCCTCTTTGTACATGCATTCAGTGAAGAAGACAAGCTTTGATATACATAGTGACGACTGTAGAACTGGAAAATTATTTAAAAGACTTATTAAAAGACTTAACTGCGCGTGCGCACACACACACACACACACATCAGGAAAAGGAGAATGCCCCTGGTGGTTGTGTAGAAGTTCGCTTAACACTGTCAAACAAAAAATATAAAAATCTCTATGTAAGGCGCAGGATTGGCTGTGTGGTAAGTAGCTTGCTAACCTACCTCATAGTTCCGGGTTCAGTCCCACTGCGTGGCACCTTGGGCAAGTATCTTCTGCTATAGCCCCGGCTGACCAATGCCTTGTGAGTGGATTTGGTAGACAGAAACTGAAAGAAGCCCGTCGTATATATGTATATATATATATATTAATTATAATATATATATATATATATATATATATATATATATATATATATAATGTATGTGGGTTGTTGTGTCTGTGTTTGTTCCCCTATAGCATTGCTTGACAACCGATGGCTTGGTGTGTTTACGTCCCCGTCACTTAGCGGTTCGCAAAAAGAGACCGATAGAATAAGTACGGACTTACAAAAAGAATAAGTCCCGGGGTCGAGTTGCTCGACTAAAGGCGGTGCTCCAGCATGGCCGCAGTCAAATGACCGAAACAAGTAAAAGAGTATGCAATGGCGCATATTTTGATTAAGACGAACGCGTTTCTCCCTAAAACTTGACTGATATATTGATTTTTTTTTTCGAACTCGACCCTGGAAGAAGAACAAGTTAATTTTTAACAAATGTAATGACATATATTGTATTCAATGACACAAAAATCATGATAACGATTTTAAATTTCATTTAATCTATTTCTTTATTGCCCACAAGGGGCTAAACACAGAGGAGACAAACAAGGACAGACAAACGGATTAAGTCGATTATATCGACCCCAGTGCGTACTGATTTAATCGACCCCGAAAGGATGAAAGGCAAAGTCGACCTCGGCGGAATTTGAACTCAGAACGTAACGGCAGACGAAATACCTATTTCTTTATTATCCACAAGGGGCTAAACACAGAGGAGACAAACAAGGACAGACAAATGGGTTAAGTCGATAATATCGACCCCAGTGCGTAACTGGTACTTATTTAATCGACCGAAGGAAGAATGAAAGGCAAGTCGACCTCGGCGGCGGAATTTGATCTCAGAACGTAACGGCAGACGAAATACGGCTACGCATCTCGCCCGGCGTGCTAACGTTTCTGCCAGCTCGCCAATCAAAGATGTCTAAAGGACACAGGCACATTGTTGGTGGAAGTGAACTCAGTGTTATATGTCTTATCAACACAACTTAGGAGAATGAATTTGGGGTGGTTGATGGGTGGATATTTGGCGTGTTCAATGAAAGTTGTTATAATAATTATAATAAATAAATACCTAATGGTTATAGACTTAGTTGGTCATTGACGTCAGTTAATGTCCAGAGTCCTTTAAAGTTTGTTTTGCTGCAGAACAACGACTGGCAAGGATTACACATAACTTGAATCAGTTTCTGGGCCTTGTACCGGAACACACTGTTGTGTTGATAATACAGGATGGAAATAAAGAAATTGTTTGAGATCGTCAACCAAGTGACTCCGAAAAACACTGATTTTGGTATGTCCACGACAGTGTATTGTCGTAAGAAGATACAGACTGTAGCAGGAATATAGGAGCAGAGAAAAATCCCGAGTGAAATGGAAATGGTTTTCGCCGCCGTCAGGTCGCGGTTGAGTCGGCGAGGCATCGACGGACACATTTGGTTGAGGTTTCGCTTGATGTGACGCACGAGCTGGCCGAGGGCCAAATGCGAGCCGATATTAAGTAGGATGGCCGGTGTGGAAATGTAGCCCAAGCCTCTGTAGCTGAAGATGCACAGAAAACTGGTGTCAGAGTAAATACGGAAGTTTTCAGGACCTTCGATCCATATCGGGAGGGCGACGACGACGGCACTGCCGACGGCTGTCAGACAAGCTACAATCCAACCGTAGAGGGGTCGAATCCGGTTCACGTAGTTGATGGATAACTTGATTTTGAAGTACTTTTCCAGGGCCATGAAGCCGATGCAGTAGAGAACGAAGGTGACAGTCCAGAGGAGGGTGATGCAGGACACGGGACAAATCTTCTCGATCGTTCGACTGTCCGGGTTTTGCGAGAGAAATATGCCGACGGGTGTGACCAAAAGGCCGACCAATAAATTAGACGAAGCTATACAGATCATGAAAATGCCCTGTAATGACCGGTAACCGTTGGAGTAAACGATGACGGCCAGAGTGAAGAGAGACGACAACAAAATTAGGACCGTCACGGCAATCATTATTGTCAAATGGATCCAGTTCGGGTTCGCATAGACCTCCATCGAGTCCGTCTCGTTAGAAGACATCGTGGGGCGTTTCGACGTTATGTTTCAAATTTTTTTTTTATATACATATGTATTAATGTAAGCACGTGTATATATATATATATACATACGTGTGTACGTATCTGTGTGCGCTTGTCATGTGTGTATGCTGCGTGTATAATGCTGTAATATGTAGATATATATAAAAAAGTATATAAGATATATATATTTAAAATATATGTATGTATGTATGTATGTATGTATGTATGTATGTATGTATGTATGTATGTATGCGTGTATATATGTATGTATGTATGTATGTATGTATGTATGTATGGATGGATGGAGGTGTATATAATGTTGTAATATGTAGATATATTAAAAGTATATAAGATATATATATTTAAAATATATGTATGTTATGTATGTATGTATGTATGTATGTATGTATGAATGTATGTATGTATGTATGTATGTATGTATGTATGTATGTATGTATGTATGTATGTATGCGTGTATGTATGTATGTATGTATGGATGGATGGATGGATGGATGGATGGATGGAGGTGTAATATATATATATATATATATATATATATATATAAAACTTCAGATCACACACAACGTTTACTGGTCTGCTCTTATATACTCATATATTCATATCCTCGTGAGTGCGGTGCGTGTGTCTGTGTGTATGTGTATGTGTCTGTGTCTGCGTATGTGTGTGTGTGAGCGAATGTATAACGCTTCTCCAATCACTTTGTGTATTATCATAGATCACAAACCGTATCGATCCCTCCCCTCGCTCGACCCCTTATTTGCTATGACCGCGGTTACGCGTGGCGTGTTGACTTGTTTTTGCGTGTATAATTCGTATGAGCTTTTTTTGTTTTTGTTTTTCTTTTCTTCTTTTCTGTGTGTTTTTTTTTTTTGTGTAGAAAACAGAATTTATGACTGACAGTTTAAAAGTAGTTTCCAATATTGCGCACACTTGCGAAATGTCAATTGCTGTATCAATTAATTCCTTATCGTTATCGGTCGGGATATACGGACGACACTCAATCCATTACACTCAATCCATTACACTCGAACTTATCTTCACTCGATTCAGTTTCCACTCAGCAAAGCACTTTTGCTCAATCTCTTCCTTTCTCTTCCTTTCTCATCACCAGTTTCTACTTTCTCTTTCCTTTCTTTCCTTTCTTTCTTTCTTCCTTTCTTTCTTTCTTTCCTTCCTTCCTTCCTTCTTTCTTTCTTTCTTTCTTTCTTTCTTTCTCACTCTCTGTTATATATATATATATATGAATGTATATTAGTGTGTATTTGTATATATATATATTTGTATATATATATATATATATATATATATATATATATATATAGATATATATATATATACAAAATATATATATAATATA
>NW_021836616.1:0-23417 GCF_006345805.1 Octopus sinensis | reverse complement strand
AGAATAGCTATGAAGTGCTTGTTGGCTTTTCTATCAGCAGTCTCTCCACCCTCTTCACAAAATTGCTATTAAGTGGAAGCAAACCTATTTAAACGAGACAGCGCTGGACATCGATAAGGAGATTTCTAAGTGATCGTGTTTTCAACGATGTTCTAGGGCCTCTTTTAAAACATATCTGTAACCGTACTGTAACATGTGTGTATATATGTATATATATAATGATATATACGTGTCTGTGTGTATGTGGTGTTATGTGTGTATGTAGCAATCTATTAAAGTAGATAGATCTATGTATATAATATATAATATATATATTATATTATATTATATATATATATATATATATATATATATATATATATATATATATTTATATATATATATATATAATATATATATAATATGTTTATATATATATGAGAGTGTGTGTGTGTTTATGTGTGAGTGTGATTGGGTCTGTGTGTGAATGCATTCTTGATATATATATATATAGACAGATAGATATATATTTACACAAAAGACCATATTTATGTATATACCTATATATGAGAGTACAAACATACTCACATAATATATTATGTCTATAAAGATATATATACATAATATTTGCACACGTAAGTGCGCCTTCGTATATGTCTATATTTATTTATTTGTTTGTCTATTTGTCTGTCCGTCTGCCTGTCTATATGCTTGTGTGTGTGTATGTACTTACATATACATACACCTACGAAATATCTGTATATATACATGTGCATACATAGTTGAGTGTGTATATATATATATATATATATATATTATATATATATATTATATATATATATATATATATATATATATACATATATATATATGATTATTATTATTTGAGGGAATAAAATCCAAACTTACAAGGAAAAAAAAATCAAGTTAGAAATACTAAATCAAATTTCACACAACGTAATATATATATAAAAAATTAGAAAAAAAACACCTTTTATCAATTCAAAATGAACAATTAAGTTACACGATCTAGAAAATTACATATAATAGAAATATTAAAATTAAAATAACAATAACATGTCAATGATTAAGTAAATTGCAAAAATATGATAATAAAAACGTATATAATTTTTAACCTGATGAGTGACTATATTTATATTAAAGTGATTTCTCTACTACTATAATCATTTCTTAAATATAGCCACGAAACGCGTGTCGTTATTCTACAAATTATATACGTTTTTATTATTATTATAAGATCCATTTATATAACTATCTTTCTGTTTGTGATTGTATTGCTGTCTTCAACAGAAGATAGCAAATCGGTGGTTCAGGGTTTTGGATATTAGAATACCTTTCGGTATTTATTTGGCCCAGTACGCTCTGGATCTTCGTCGGTGTTCACGAGGAGTATTTAATTGATCGATCAATTGAATTACTAGTTCATTGTATTTGCGTATAAGTGGCTGAGTATTCCACAGACGTGTCAACATTTAACATAATCTGCGGGCATAATAATAAATGTAAAACGGTGACGTTTGAATGAAAGGTACAGTTTCAGTATTGTTCCTGTCAACTAAGCGTTTATTCACAGAAAAAAAATATCTCTGAGGCCACGTAGTGAGATAGAACCTGAGACCGCATGATTGCGAGGCGAATCCCTTAACCAATTGGCCATCAGTCGCTCGTGAGTTAATGTAGTACACATTCAGATACATAGAGGCTTGCATACGCACACGCACGCACATACACAAACACAAGCATACACACATACACACATAGAAGTACACATACAAGTACTCATACACACATACGCACACACATTTACACACGCACGTACATATACGTGTGTACACACACATAAACACAAACATGCACGCATACACACAGACACATATGCACACCCTGAGACACACGAACACGCACAAACACAAACACACACACATTGCACTCTCGTATACAAACATACACACGCGCACACACTTACACACGCACCCACACAAACACACACACACACACACACACACACATACAAACAGATGCATATGAACGCCTATAAAAACACGTAGACACATACACGTACACAAACATAAGAACACTTACACACACTCCGAGACACACACATACCACATACACGTACACACACTGAGATCAATGCCGTAGTTTTTAGTAATGGGAGTGAGAGAAGATACCCCAGTAAATTGATACCCGTACCATCACGCGCAGAGGCCTTCAATACCCTCTTTGTTATTTTATAATAGTCTTAATAAAGAACAGGTGATCAAATAATACCCGTAACACGGCGGTTGCTATGACTACGGGCGGGTAGGTTTGAAGGGGATCGGGGTATAATGGTAGCGTAAGATTACGGCACTAATGTACGAGTTCTGGGTGTTTTCTAAGAATGGATAGGAACGGGTGAGATGTAGGGTGTTTGTATGTAAAGGTATGTGGACAATGCTTCAGTGTATTGAGTATATACGGGTACACGTACGCATGCGCGTGTAGAAGTGAACCCGAATGTGTAAATATGCAATGAGGATACAAGACACGCATATTTGCATATTTATGCATTTATGAATGTATATGCATAACTTTATGAATATAACAATGATAAATATCAGAGTGATAGGGCACAGAAAGTGTGTCTATAGTCAGCTGGAGGAGATGTCTTCCTGGGGCTAAAAACTACAGTAGCATCCACCCTTAGGGGTTAGCCATATTCAAATGGCTTATTTACATCACTTTATGAATATATATGTAGGTATACATATGTATATGTAAGTACTATGTGTATATATGCATGTATGCATGTGTGTATCTATCTATTTGTATCATTATCATTATTATTACGTACATGCATACACACATCCACACACAACACACACACACACACACACACACACACACACTCGCACACATACACATACACGCACATACATACGGTCACAAATATACGCACGCACGTGTGTGTTTGTGTTTGTGCGTGTATTATACATCGGTTTTAACGGTGGAACTCGAAGTAGATGTAAGTATAAATAATAGCGTGTAGAAAATTGGGTTAAAAATACTCTTAGATAGAAGGAATCAAATGCTGCAGGTAGGACTTGAACCCATATCATTCACCTCTCCTGTGAACATGATAGACACTCATCCATTGGTATAAAGCAAACCTTCAAATTTCTCCATCCATTTTAGAAGCTTTGTTCTTACCAGCGAGAATTGTATATTGTTTACATAACAAAAGCTCAGAAACGTTAAAAGACATTAAATGAATGTGGAACTCGAAACGGAATAAGCTATAAGTAATACCCTGAAGTATTTGGGGGTAGATACCTACTTCTTTACTACCCGCAAGGGGCTAAACACAGAGGGGACAAACAAGGACAGACATAGGTATTAAGTCGATTACATCGACCCCAGTGCTTAACTGGTACTAAATTTATCGACACCGAAGGGATGAAAGGCAAAGTCGACCTCGGCGGAATTTGAACTCACAACGTAACGACAGACGAAATACCTATTTCTTTATTGCCCACAAGGGGCTAAACACAGAGGGGACAAACAAGGACAGACATAGGTATTAAGTCGATTACATCGACCCCAGTGCTTAACTGGTACTTAATTTATCAACCCCGAAAGGATGAAAGGCAAAGTCGACCTCGGCGGAATTTGAACTCACAACGTAACGACAGACGAAATACCTATTTCTTTATTACCCACAAGGGGCTAAACACAGAGGGGACAAACAAGGACAGACATAGGTATTAAGTCGATTACATCGACCCCAGTGCTTAACTGGTACTAAATTTATCGACCCCGAAAGGATGAAAGGCAAAGTCGACCTCGGCGGAATTTGAACTCACAACGTAACGACATACGAAATACCGCTAAGCATTTCGCCCGGCGTGCTAACGTTTCTGCCAGCTCACCGCCTTATTTTGGGGTAGATACCCTTGGATGGAACATTTTGGAGGCTGCCAGTGGGATCCGAACCTACATCATCCGTGTAGCGTCACTGATTTGATGCAGACTTATTTGACATTAGACGTTTTAATGTCTCTCTTGCTCTGTCCCCCATCTTGATCTCTCTCTCTCTCTCTCTCACTCTTTCTCTCTTTTTATATGTGTGTGTGTGTGTGTGTGTGTGTGTGTTTGTATGTATGCAAGTATAATTACATAGTTGCATTCATGTATGAATGTGTATGTGTGCGTGTGTGTGCGTGCGTGCGTGCGTGTGTGCGTGTGTGTGTGTGTGTGTGTGTGTGTGTATGTGTGCACTCATTTGCGCCTACATGGAAGTATTTTTGCACATACACGCGCAAATATATACATGCACATATGCAGAAGTATACATACCAAAATATATTCCTCCTAAAATGGACACGTGTATTTTCCCTCTCTCCTGGCTTTCGAACACACACACACACACTGTGTTACTGTCGGTCTCTCCTTTCTCTCCCTCTCTCTCTCTCTCTCTCACACACTCACTTTGTCTCTCTCTCTTTCTCTCCCACCCCTCCTCTCGAACAATACTCGAAGGTACATCTTGGATTCCTTTTCCGCTCAGCCTGTCATATTTTGTCTTCATTCACCCCCAACCGGCTTTTAATATCCGACCCAACCTAATTTATCACAGAGAAAGATTTTGAGGTGAGAGACATGCTGTGCTCTTCTCACAGCATTCGGAACAATATTGCCCTCGGGCCAGACATCACCTTTAAGACATATTCAGATAATGTTACTGAGAAGCTGCTGAAGATATCTTCCACCAGACCGACGGCCGTTTTTCTATCCAGCCATCGCCATCACCAACGTCAGCAATGCTACCATTATCGTTACCCACCCCACATTCTTTAATATCTACGAGCCAGTAAGGGTATTTCCAATCTGTCATTTCGACCTGCTAGAAATAGTAACCAAATCTCCCTCACATCACACACTAGCGCTTCAAATATAGAATAAAGCAAGTGAATTAAGACAAATCAGTCCTACAAAGATTTTCTTTTTAAGAAGGGTTGGCCAGTTTTGGAATGCCTCTTATCATAGGCTGAATAAAATTACCTTAGGGAATTCGTCCCTGTTCTCTGTGTTATGAGTTCAAATCCTGACGATTTCAATATAGCTCATCATATTTTCGGGGTCGATGAATAGATATTAGTTCTGTACAGGGGACGGATTTTTCTTCCCTTTGTCTTTCTCTTTCTCTTCACTCCCCCTCTTTCTCTCTCCCAACCTATCTCTCTCCCTCTTTCTCTCTCCCCCTTTCTCGTTCTCTATTGCTTGTCTAACACTAGTCATATACAATGCGACCCCTACTAAGACATCAGACTCACAAAAGAAAGAAAGGAAGAAAGAAATATAGAGAAGACACGAGGTTATAACATTCCATAGACGAAGCAGGATTCTAAACTTCTGACATGTTTTTTTATTGATGTCACTACATTTATTGTAAAATATTGTGTAATATCGGTCAGGAAGATTCCAAATAATGATAATAATGATAATAATGATAATAATGATAATAATGATAATAATATTAATGATTTTAATAATGATGATAATATTTTTGAAGAAAAAGAAAAATGAATGTTGAAAAGAGATATTTATTTCCATTATATACATATATATATATATATATATATATATATATATATATATATTATATATATATATATATATATATTATGTATGTATATAATATATATATGTATGTATATATGTATGTGTGTTGTATGCATATACATATATACATATATTGTATATATGTGTATATATATATATATATATATATATATATGTATCATGTATACATGTATATATGTATATATGTATATATGTATATATATATACATAGATACATATATACATATATACATATATATATATATGCATGTATATGTATGTATGTGCATATATATATATATATATATATATATGTATAATGGAAATAAATATCTCTTACAGCATTCATTTTCATTTTCTTTTCTTCAAAAATATTTTTCACCATTATTAAATTCATATATATATATATATATATATATATATATATATATTATATATATATATATATATATATATATATAATATATATATATATATATATATATGGAAGGAAAGTATTCTTTTTAAATTAAAGATTATATTTAAAAGAAGCTTAACAAACACAAAGCGAATTAACACAAATCTCAAAGACGTCCAATAATTAATTTTTAATTTAAGGAAATCTTTTTTTTTTTTTTTCAATTATGCTATCTGAATCAAGAAATGATACTATGTATATGCCTGAGTGCCAGTGTGTGTTGTGTGTTGTGTGTGTGAGTGCGTGTGTGTGTGTGTGTGTGTGAGGGGAATTGTATCTATATACACGCGCTCGCGTTTACTGAGAGTTTTTATGGCGGACATTCCTCTACTGAGTTTTTCTACCAATAACATATGACCGATTCTGTCGAAGGAACTTGCCTACACGTCATTAATACAACTTCAGCTTCGGGGCGACCATATTTGACATATCCCTCCTTCGACCATATCTCTCCTTCTCCCTCTCCCTCCTCCCTCTCTCTCTCTTACCCTCTCTCATCTATCTATCTATTCGTCTTTCTATCTGTCTATCTATGTATCTATCAACCTATCTATCTATTTGTCTGTCTTTCTGTCTGTTAATCCATCTATTTGTCTGTTTGTCTTTCTGTCTTTCTATCTATCCCCTCTATCTATCTATCTATCTATCTATCTATCTATCTATCTATCTATCTATCTATCCATCTATTTGTTTGTTTGTCTTTCTGTCTATCTATCTATCCCCTCTATCTATCTATCTATCTATCTATCTATCTATCTATCTATCTATCTATCTATCTATCTATCTATCTATCTATCTATCTATCTATTTATTTGCCTGTCTTTCTGTCTGTTTATCTATCTATCTATCTATCTATCTATCTATATATCTATCTATCTATCTTTCTGTCTGTCTGTCTACCTATCTATCTATCTTTCATGTCTCTGGCAATCTAGCCATCCTTAAGTTCAGCTATAATCACTTGCAATTTAGCAAGAAAGCAGATCAGTTAATTGCCGTGCACATTAAACGAGACCTCTTTATTAATTGAGTGAACGAATTTGGAAATTAAAAGTCAAGTTTAATGTTCATTTGTGTTGAATAATTGCTGCGTTAGTAGGAGCCAGCGACACTTGACCAGGGCGGTCATTGTTTCCAAATGGTCTCCATTAGATCATTAATGCAGTGCTATAAAACACTTAAGATGGACGAGCTGTGGAGTCCGGTTACCTCATTACGTAAGTGACTTAAACAAATCCATGTTGTTGATTACGTTTTCAAGCGGGGCATTGGCATAGCGTTGCGTAAATTGAATAGGACTTGGAGGCTGAGAGATTGATGACGACTCTGGCTATGATGAGGAATAACGATGACGGCAACGATGATAGTGAAAACGACCAATATGGGGAGGGTGATAACAACGACAAAATGATGATAACGATGAAAGCGATGATAACGATGATAACGGCAAAAGCAATGACAGCGACAACAACGAATAGAATGATGACAGCGATGATGACGATGACAGTAACAACGAAATCGATTATAAATATAGCAATGATGATGACAACGAATAGAATGATGACAGCGATGATAACGATGACAGTTACAACGAAATCGATTATAAATATAGCAATGATAATGACAACGAATAGAATGATGACAGCGATGAAACGATGACAGTAGTAACAACGAAATCGATTATAAATATAGCAATGATAATGACAACGAATAGAATGATGACAGCGATGATAACGATGACAGTAACAACGAAATCGATTATAAATATAGCAATGATAATGACAACGAATAGAATGATGACAGCGATGATAACGATGACAGTAACAACGAAATCGATTATAAATATAGCAATGATGATGACAACGAATAGAATGATGACAGCGATGATAACGATGACAGTAACAACGAAATCGATTATAAATATAGCAATGATATGACAACGAATAGAATGATGACAGCGATGTGATAACGATGACAGTAACAACGAAATCGATTATAAATATAGCAATGATGATGACAACGAATAGAATGATGACAGCGATGATAACGATGACAGTAACAACGAAATCGATTATAAATATAGCAATGATAATGACAACGAATAGAATGATGACAGCGATGATAACGATGACAGTAACAACGAAATCGATTATAAATATAGCAATGATAATGACAACGAATAGAATGATGACAGCGATGATAACGATGACAGTAACAACGAAATCGATTATAAATATAGCAATGATGATGACAACGAATAGAACGATGACAGCGATGATAACGATGACAGTTACAACGAAATCGATTATAAATATAGCAATGATGATGACAACGAATAGAATGATGACAGCGATGATAACGATGACAGTAACAACGAAATCGATTATAAATATAGCAATGATAATGACAACGAATAGAATGATGACAGCGATGATAACGATGACAAGTAACAACGAAATCGATTATAAATATAGCAATGATAATGACAACGAATAGAATGATGACAGCGATGATAACGATGACAGTAACAACGAAATCGATTATAAATATAGCAATGATGATGACAACGAATAGAATGATGACAGCGATGATAACGATGACAGTTACAACGAAATCGATTATAAATATAGCAATGATGATGACAACGAATAGAATGATGACAGCGATGATAACGATGACAGTAACAACGAAATCGATTATAATATAGCAATGATGATGACAACGAATAGAATGATGACAGCGATGATAACGATGACAGTTACAACGAAATCGATTATAAATATAGCAATGATGATGACAACGAATAGAATGATGACAGCGATGATAACGATGACAGTAACAACGAAATCGATTATAAATATAGCAATGATAATGACAACGAATAGATGATGATGACAGCGATGATAACGGAGACAGTAACAACGAAATCGATTATAAATATAGCAATGATAATGACAACGAATAGAATGATGACAGCGATGATAACGATGACATGAAAAACACGAAATCGATTATAAATATAGCAATGATGATGACAACGAATAGAATGATGACAGCGATGATAACGATGACAGTTACAACGAAATCG
Source organism: Octopus sinensis (assembly GCF_006345805.1). NCBI lineage: Eukaryota > Metazoa > Mollusca > Cephalopoda > Octopoda > Octopodidae > Octopus > Octopus sinensis. The sequence goes on along the minus strand of NW_021836616.1, from coordinate 14,268 downwards.
ATTAAAAATATAGCAATGATGATGACAACGAATGAATGATGACAGCGATGATAACGATGACAGTAACAACGAAATCGATTATAAATATAGCAATGATAATGACAACGAATAGAATGATGACAGCGATGATAACGATGACAGTAACAACGAAATCGATTATAAATATAAGCAATGATGATGACAACGAATAGAATGATGACAGCGATGATAACGATGACAGTAACAACGAAATCGATTATAAATATAGCAATGATGATGACAACGAATAGAACGATGACAGCGATGATGATAACGATGACAGTACAACGAAATCGATTATAAATATAGCAATGATGATGACAACGAATAGAACGATGACAGCGATGATAACGATGACAGTTACAACGAAATCGATTATAAATATAGCAATGATGGTGACAACGAATAGAATGATGACAGCGATGATAACGATGACAGTTACAACGAAATCGATTATAAATATAGCAATGATAATGACAACGAATAGAATGATGACAGCGATGATAACGATGACAGTAACAACGAAATCGATTATAAATATAGCAATGATGATGACAACGAATAGAATGATGACAGCGATGATGATAACGATGACAGTAAAACGAAATCGATTATAAATATAGCAATGATAATGACAACGAATAGAATGATGACAGCGATGATAACGATGACAGTAACAACGAAATCGATTATAAATATAGCAATGATGATGACAACGAATAGAATGATGACAGCGATGATAACGATGACAGTAACAACGAAATCGATTATAAATATAGCAATGATAATGACACGAATAGAATGATGACAGCGATGATAACGATGACAGTAACAACGAAATCGATTATAAATATAGCAATGATAATGACAACGAATAGAATGATGACAGCGATGATAACGATGACAGTAACAACGAAATCGATTATAAATATAGCAATGATGATGACAACGAATAGAATGATGACAGCGATGATAACGATGACAGTAACAACGAAATCGATTATAAATATAGCAATGATGATGACAACGAATAGAATGATGACAGCGATGATAACGATGACAGTTACAACGAACACGAAATCGATTATAAATATAGCAATGATGATGACAACGAATAGAACGATGACAGCGATGATAACGATGACAGTTACAACAACGAAATCGATGATAAAAAAAATAGCCAAGATGATGAAACACAAATAGAAAATGATGATGACAACGAATAGAATGATGACAGCGATGATAACGATGACAGTTACAACGAAATCGATTATAAATATAGCAATGATGATGACAACGAATAGAACGATGACAGCGATGATAACGACGACAGTTACAACGAAATCGATTATAAATATAGCAATGATGATGACAACGAATAGAACGATGACAGCGATGATAACGATGACAGTTACAACGAAATCGATTATAAATATAGCAATGATGATGACAACGAATAGAATGATGACAGCGATGATAACGATGACAGTTACAACGAAATCGATTATAAATATAGCAATGATGATGACAACGAATAGAATGATGACAGCGATGATAACGATGACAGTTACAACGAAATCGATTATAAAAATAGCAATGATGATGACAACGAATAGAACGATGACAGCGGTGATAACGATGACAGTTACAACGAAATCGATTATAAATATAGCAATGATGATGACAACGAATAGAATGATGACAGCGGTGATAACGATGACAGTTACAACGAAATCGATTATAAATATAGCAATGATGATGACAACGAATAGAATGATGACAGCGATGATAACGATGACAGTAACAACGAAATCGATTATAATATAGCAATGATGATGACAACGAATAGAACGATGACAGCGGTGATAACGATGACAGTTACAACGAAATCGATTATAATATAGCAATGATGATGACAACGAATAGAATGATGACAGCGATGATAACGATGACAGTTAACAACGAAATCGATTATAAATATAGCAATGATGATGACAACGAATAAATGATGACAGCGATGATAACGATGACAGTAACAACGAAATCGATTATAAATATAGCAATGATGATGACAACGAATAGAATGATGACAGCGATGATAACGATGACAGTTACAACGAATCGATTATAAATATAGCAATGATGATGACAACGAATAGAACGATGACAGCGATGATAACGATGACAGTTACAACGAAATCGATTATAAATATAGCAATGATGATGACAACGAATAGAACGATGACAGCGATGATAACGATGACAGTAACAACGAAATCGATTATAAATATAGCAATGATGATGACAACGAATAGAACGATGACAGCGATGATAACGATGACAGTTACAACGAAATCGATTATAAATATAGCAATGATGATGACAACGAATAGAATGATGACAGCGATGATAACGATGACAGTTACAACGAAATCGATTATAAATATAGCATGATGATGACAACGAATAGAATGATGACAGCGATGATAACGATGACAGTTACAACGAAATCGATTATAAATATAGCAATGATGATGACAACGAATAGAATGATGACAGCGATGATAACGATGACAGTAACAACGAAATCGATTATAAATATAGCAATGATGATGACAACGAATAGAATGATGACAGCGATGATAACGATGACAGTTACAACGAAATCGATTATAAATATAGCAATGATGATGACAACGAATAGAATGATGACAGCGATGATAACGATGACAGTTACAACGAAATCGATTATAAATATAGCAATGATGATGACAACGAATAGAATGATGACAGCGATGATAACGATGACAGTTACAACAACGAAATCGATTATAAATATAGCAATGATGATGACAACGAATAGAATGATGACAGCGATGATAACGATGACAGTAACAACGAAATCGATTATAAATATAGCAATGATGATGACAACGAATAGAATGATGACAGCGATGATAACGATGACAGTTACAACGAAATCGATTATAAATATAGCAATGATGATGACAACGAATAGAATGATGACAGCGATGATAACGATGACAGTTACAACGAAATCGATTATAAATATAGCAATGATAATGACAACGAATAGAATGATGACAGCGATGATAACGATGACAGTAACAACGAAATCGATTATAAATATAGCAATGATAATGACAACGAATAGAATGATGACAGCGATGATAACGATGACAGTAACAACGAAATCGATTATAAATATAGCAATGATGATGACAACGAATAGAATGATGACAGCGATGATAACGATGACAGTAACAACGAAATCGATATAAATATAGCAATGATAATGACAACGAATAGAATGATGACAGCGATGATAACGATGACAGTACAACGAAATCGATTATAAATATAGCAATGATAATGACAACGAATAGAATGATGACAGCGATGATAACGATGACAGTAACAACGAAATCGATTATAAATATAGCAATGATGATGACAACGAATAGAATGATGACAGCGATGATAACGATGACAGTAACAACGAAATCGATTATAAATATAGCAATGATGATGACAACGAATAGAATGATGACAGCGATGATAACGATGACAGTAACAACGAAATCGATTATAAATATAGCAATGATGATGACAACGAATAGAATGATGACAGCGATGATAACGATGACAGTAACAACGAAATCGATTATAAATATAGCAATGATAATGACAACGAATATTGATGACAGCGATGATAACGATGACAGTAACAACGAAATCGATTATAAATATAGCAATGATGATGACAACGAATAGAATGATGACAGCGATGATAACGATGACAGTAACAACGAAATCGATTATAATATAGCAATGATAATGAACAACGAATAGAATGATGACAGCGATGATAACGATGACAGTAACAACGAAATCGATTATAAATATAGCAATGATAATGACAACGAATAGAATGATGACAGCGATGATAACGATGACATAACAACGAAATCTATTATAAATATAGCAATGATGATGACAACGAATAGAATGATGACAGCGATGATAACGATGACAGTAACAACGAAATCGATTATAAATATAGCAATGATGATGACAACGAATAGAATGATGACAGCGATGATAACGATGACAGTTACAACGAAATCGATTATAAATATAGCAATGATGATGACAACGAATAGAACGATGACAGCGATGATAACGATGACAGTTACAACGAAATCGATTATAAATATAGCAATGATGATGACAACGAATAGAATGATGACAGCGATGATAACGATGACAGTAACAACGAAATCGATTATAAATAGCAATGATGATGACAACGAATAGAACGATGACAGCGATGATAACGACGACAGTTACAACGAAATCGATTAAATATAGCAATGATGATGACAACGAATAGAACGATGACAGCGATGATAACGATGACAGTTACAACGAAATCGATTATAATATAGCAATGATGATGACAACGAATAGAATGATGACAGCGATGATAACGATGACAGTTACAACGAAATCGATTATAAATATAGCAATGATGATGACAACGAATAGAATGATGACAGCGATGATAACGATGACAGTTACAACGAAATCGATTATAAATATAGCAATGATGATGACAACGAATAGAATGACAGCGGTGATAACGATGACAGTTACAACGAAATCGATTATAAATATAGCAATGATGATGACAACGAATAGAATGATGACAGCGGTGATAACGATGACAGTTACAACGAAATCGATTATAAATATAGCAATGATGATGACAACGAATAGAATGATGACAGCGATGATAACGATGACAGTAACAACGAAATCGATTATAAATATAGCAATGATGATGACAACGAATAGAACGATGACAGCGGTGATAACGATGACAGTTACAACGAAATCGATTATAAATATAGCAATGATGATGACAACGAATAGAATGATGACAGCGATGATAACGATGACAGTTACAACGAAATCGATTATAAATATAGCAATGATGATGACAACGAATAGAATGATGACAGCGATGATAACGATGACAGTACAACGAAATCGATTATAATATAGCAATGATGATGACAACGAATAGAATGATGACAGCGATGATAACGATGACAGTTACAACGAAATCGATTATAAATATAGCAATGATGATGACACGAATAGAACGATGACAGCGATGATAACGATGACAGTTACAACGACGAATCGATTATAAATATAGCAATGATGATGACAACGAATAGAACGATGACAGCGATGATAACGATGACAGTACCAACGAAAATCGATTATAAATATAGCAATATGATGACAACGAATAGAACGATGACAGCGATGATAACGATGACAGTTACAACGAAATCGATTATAAATATAGCAATGATGATGACAACGAATAGAATGATGACAGCGATGATAACGATGACAGTACAACGAAATCGATTATAAATATAGCAATGATGATGACAACGAATAGAATGATGACAGCGATGATAACGATGACAGTTACAACGAAATCGATTATAATATAGCAATGATGATGACAACGAATAGAATGATGACAGCGATGATAACGATGACAGTAACAACGAAATCGATTATAAATATAGCAATGATGATGACAACGAATAGAATGATGACCAGCGATGATAACGATGACAGTAACAACGAAATCGATTATAAATATAGCAATGATGATGACAACGAATAGAATGATGACAGCGATGATAACGATGACAGTTACAACGAAATCGATTATAAATATAGCAATGATGATGACAACGAATAGAATGATGACAGCGATGATAACGATGACAGTTACAACGAAATCGATTATAAATATAGCAATGATGATGACAACGAATAGAATGATGACAGCGATGATAACGATGACAGTTACAACGAAATCGATTATAAATATAGCAATGATGATGACAACGAATAGAACGATGACAGCGATGATAACGATGACAGTTACAACGAAATCGATTATAAATATAGCAATGATGATGACAACGAATAGACGATGACAGCGATGATACGATGACAGTTACAACGAAATCGATTATAAATATAGCAATGATGATGACAACGAATAGAATGATGACAGCGATGATAACGATGACAGTTACAACAACAAAGAAATCGATTATAATATAGCATGATGATGACAACGAATAGAATGATGACAGCGATGATAACGATGACAGTTACAACGAAATCGATTATAAATATAGCAATGATGATGACAACGAATAGAATGATGACAGCGATGATAACGATGACAGTTACAACGAAATCGATTATAAATATAGCAATGATGATGACAACGAATAGAATGATGACAGCGATGATAACGATGACAGTTACAACGAAATCGATTATAAATATAGCAATGATGATGACAACGAATAGAATGATGACAGCGATGATACGATGACAGTTACAACGAAATCGATTATAATATTAGCAATGATGATGACAACGAATAGAACGATGACAGCGATGATAACGATGACAGTTACAACGAAATCGATTATAAATATAGCAATGATGATGACAACGAATAGAACGATGACAGCGATGATAACGATGACAGTTACAACGAAATCGATTATAAATATCAATGATGATGACAACGAATAGAATGATGACAGCGATGATAACGATGACAGTTACAACGAAATCGATTATAAATATAGCAATGATGATGACAACGAATAGAATGATGACAGCGATGATAACGATGACAGTTACAACGAAATCGATTATAATATAGCAATGATGATGACAACGAATAGAATGATGACAGCGATGATAACGAATGACAGTTACAACGAAATCGATTATAAATATAGCAATGATGATGACAACGAATAGAACGATGACAGCGATGATAACGATGACAGTTACAACGAAATCGATTATAAATATAGCAATGATGATGACAACGAATAGAATGATGACAGCGATGATAACGATGACAGTTACAACGAAATCGATTATAAATATAGCAATGATGATGACAACGAATAGAACGATGACAGCGATGATAACGATGACAGTTACAACGAAATCGATTATAATATAGCAATGATGATGACAACGAATAGAATGATGACAGCGATGATAACGATGACAGTTACAACGAAATCGATTATAAATATAGCAATGATGATGACAACGAATAGAATGATGACAGCGATGATACGATGACAGTTACAACGAAATCGATTATAAATATAGCAATGATGATGACAACGATAGAATGATGACAGCGATGATAACGATGACAGTTACAACGAAATCGATTATAAATAGCAATGATGATGACAACGAATAGAATGATGACAGCGATGATAACGATGACAGTTACAACGAAATCGATTATAAATATAGCAATGATGATGACAACGAATAGAATGATGACAGCGATGATAACGATGACAGTTACAACGAAATCGATTATAATATAGCAATGATGATGAAAACGAATAGAATGATGACAGCGATGATAACGATGACAGTTACAACGAAATCGATTATAAATATAGCAATGATGATGACAACGAATAGAATGATGACAGCGATGATAACGATGACAGTTACAACGAAATCGATTATAAATATAGCAATGATGATGACAACGAATAGAACGATGACAGCGATGATAACGATGACAGTTACAACGAAATCGATTATAAATATAGCAATGATGATGACAACGAATAGAATGATGACAGCGATGATAACGATGACAGTTACAACGAAATCGATTATAAATATAGCAATGATGATGACAACGAATAGAACGATGACAGCGATGATAACGATGACAGTTACAACGAAATCGATTATAAATATAGCAATGATGATGACAACGAATAGAATGATGACAGCGATGATAACGATGACAGTTACAACGAAATCGATTATAAATATAGCAATGATGATGACAACGAATAGAACGATGACAGCGATGATAACGATGACAGTTACACGAAATCGATTATAATATAGCAATGATGATGACAACGAATAGAATGATGACAGCGATGATAACGATGACAGTTACAACGAAATCGATTATAAATATAGCAATGATGATGACAACGAATAGAACGATGACAGCGATGATAACGATGACAGTTACAACGAAATCGATTATAAATATAGCATGATGATGACAACGAATAGAATGATGACAGCGATGATAACGATGACGTTACAACGAAATCGATTATAAATATAGCAATGATGATGACAACGAATAGAACGATGACGCGATGATAACGATGACAGTTACAACGAAATCGATTATAAATATAGCAATGATGATGAAACGAATAGAATGATGACAGCGATGATAACGATGACAGTAACAACGAAATCGATTATAATATAGCAATGATGATGACAACGAATAGAATGATGACAGCGATGATAACGATGACAATTACAACGAAATCGATTATAAATATAGCAATGATTATGACAACGAATAGAATGATGACAGCGATGATAACGATGACAGTAACAACGAAATCGATTATAAATATAGCAATGATGATGACAACGAATAGAATGATGACAGCGATGATAACGATGACAGTTACAACGAAATCGATTATAAATATAGCAATGATGATGACAACGAATAGAACGATGACAGCGATGATAACGATGACAGTTACCACGAAATCGATTATAAATATAGCAATGATGATGACAACGAATAGAATGATGACACGATGATAACGATGACAGTTACAAACGAAATCGATTATAAATATAGCAATGATGATGACACGAATAGAACGATGACAGTTTCCCGGTTTCCTTGGCGTATAGGTTCCCCACCTGCGACGGACCGGCAAGATGCAGGAGGTTAGAGTGAGAGAAAGTTGTGGCGAAAGAGTGAGCAGAAGTTCGCCATTACCTTCCGCCGGAGCCGCGTGGAGCTTAGGTGTTTCGCTCATAAACACACACATCGCCCGGTCTGAGATCTGAACCCGCGATCCCTCGACCGCGAATTAGCTGCTCTAACCACTAGGCCATGTGCCTCCACATTACTGTTACTGGTCTGACATATTGATTCAGATGAATATGGTGCTTAAGTTGAGGCACCAGAGTTTAGTACGGTATTATCCATGCAATTTCAAAATAAGTCGATTTGAATCAGAATAAGCAGCAAGGATATCCAGAGGTAATGCAGTACGATCGTTTCATGCAACTCCATTTAATTGAACAATGCAACCATAACATCAATTTAACTGCAGAGCAATCCTCAGCTGCACATTAAATTCTATGTCTTTGTGCAGCTGGTCTAATGACACTACATGTTTGTTTTGGTTCGGTTTCATTGTATTTCTACACTGTCATTTTTTGTTCTGAATTTTGACCCACCATACATCTTAAATTATATTTTAGAATTCATGGGACCAACTGTCTTTGAAGACTCATATTGTCGTTGAATGCTCGAAATGAGGAGTAGATAGACAGCAGACAACTGATGAAGGGTCTTTCCCTCTGTGTACTTGTCCTGATTTTCATATTTTCTTGTTGTTACGAATTCCATGGTATTTGCACCGTTAGTGACGTCCTGTACATATATATGCATATATATATATATATATATTTATACACGCATACATTCCCATGCACACACACAGATATAAACACACAACTATATATTGATCTAGAGGTACGTATATGTGTGTATTTGTATGATGTGGTGTGTGTATATACATACATATACATCCTAAGATATATGCATCAAGATGCAGATACACACACCACACACACACACACACACACACAGATATATGCTTCCCAACCACGTGGTTCTGAGTTCAGTCCCACACCGTGATAACTTGGACAAGCTTGTGAGTTGATTTGGTAGACGGAAACTGAAAGAATCCCGTCGTATGTTGAATGAACAAAATCTTATTTTGTACAAAATTATATATCCTTATTATTATGACTCTAATATGCTCCTTAATCACTTGAAACAAATCTGTCTTTTCATCTCTTCTCTTTCTGAATATATCCAACCACGTGTGTTCCCCCACTAAAATATTTTCTACCGTATATATACATATATATATATATATATGTTTAACCCTATAGTTTCTTATGTGGTGGTTTAATAAAGTATGTGATTGAGTATTATCTGGTAATTGATACTTGATTTAGATGTATTTCTCCATTTTCTTATTTTGTATTAGTAATTTGTGGTAAATCATTTTACCTTTGCCCATGTAATACAGTTAATGAATTGATTGCATCGTAATCCTTAACATTTATGTATTAACCTTGTTGGGTACTTCACTAGCAGTATATTGGATATATGTTATCCCATGGAGGGTTGCATTTACAACCCCTATCTCAATTTGTATATATATATATATATATATATATTAATGTGTCTGTGTTTCCCCCCACCCACCATCGCTTGACAACCGACGTTAGAATATCCACGAAACTTAGTGGTTTGGCAATAGAGACCGATAGAATAAGTACTAGGCTTACAAAGAATAAGTCCTGGGTTCGATTTGTTCGACTATAAAGCCGGTGCTCCAGCGTGGCCGCAGTCAAATGACTGAACCAAGCAAAAGAATAAAAGAATATAAGAATACTGCATCCATTGTTACGAGTGTATATATAATTCAAAAACCGCTGCTGTTACTCCTACTCCTACTACTACTACTCCAGCTACTACTACTTCATCTGCTAGATACTCCCACCCACCCCCACCACAACCACACAGTTCTTATTTTATGATTTACGAGCTTTCAACGGTGTTCCTGCGTTCTTGCGGGGTCCAATACATGAATCAATGACGATTTCCCGCCATTGACAACTCTTACAACCTAAAACACCAACAACGACAACAACAGCAACAACAACAACAACAACAATAATAGTAATAATAATAATATAATAATAATAAAATAATAATAATAATATAATAATAGTAATAAAAATAATAGTAATAATAGTAATATTAATAATAATAATAATAATAATAATATTAATATATAATAATAATAATAATATAATAATACTAATAATAAAATAATAATAATAGTAATGATGATAATATATAATAATAATAATAATATATAATACTAATAAAAATAATAGTAATAATAATAATATTAATAATATAATAATAATAATAATATTAATAATAATAATAATAATAATAATATTAATAATAATAATAATAATAAAATAATAATAATAGTAATGATAATAATAATAAGAATAATAATAATAATAGTAATAATAGTAATAATAATAATATTAATAATAATAATAATAATAAATAATATAATAGTAATGATAATAATAATAATAATATAATAATAATAATAATAATAATAATAATAGTAATAATATAGTAATAGTAATAATAATAATAATATAATGATAATATAATAATAATAATTAATAATAATAATAAAATAATATAATAATAGTAATAATAGTAATAATAATAATAATAATAATAATATAATGATAATAATAATAATGTTAATGATAATAATAATAATAATGATGATGATGATAATAATAAAATATAGTAATAATAATAATAATAATGATGATGATAATAATTAATAATAATAATAATAAAATAGTAATAATAGTAATATAATAATAAAATAATAATAATTAATAATGATAATATATAATGATAATAATAGTAATAATAGTAATAATAATAATAAATAATAATAATGATAATAATAATAATGATAATAATAGTAATAATAATGTTTTGTCTTGGTATAAAAGATGGGCTACAGCAAATATTCTGCTCAATACCACCAGATTTGCTTGTCAGTTGTTTGACCTTAACCAGTTGAGCATGTCCCTTAGTGGCTGACGATATGTGCATCTCTGATCACGAGCAGAAGTAGTGGGGAGCATTTAGCCATGTGTTGAGAAGGATTCTTGGGGTTTGAATAATTCACCTCTGAAACATGGGTGTTTCGTTCAACGTCCTTAAACAACCCTTATTCGGGACCTTTTGAGCAGGATGGGCTACTCGATCTGAAGAAAATTCTAACTGGGCTCCACCTGCAAGGTCATGTGCTGTTTATCTTGATATGAGATCACCATGTCGCGCACATATGGTTGTGATGCATGTGCCTGGTGTACCCTTATCAGACGGGTAGTCATGATGGGTATACTGGGCTTCGTATATTTTACCCCTGTGTCACTTTGATGGCATGCTCTGCTCGCTCACTCAATAATAAAAATTAATAATATAATAATAATAATAATAATGAGTAGTATAATAATAATAATGATAATAATAATAATAGTAATAATAGTAATAATAGTAATAAGTATAGTAATAATAATAATAATAATAATAATAATAATAATAATAATAATAGTAATGATATTAATAATAACGATAATAATAATAATAATATAATAATAATAATAATAATAATAATAATAATAATAATAATAATAGTAATAATAATAATAATAATAATAATAATAATAATAATAATAAAATAATAATAATATAATAATATTATTATTATTATTATTATTATTAATATGGATAACAATAACAACAATTACAATAGCAACAGCAAAAGTTAAGAGCTACTGTCTTACACCTGTTGACAACTGTTTGCAAAGAGCATAATGTATCGAATGTTTAGTTATTAGCACATATGTTACCTTCGTGACACAGGCACACACACTCATACACGTACACCTACACACACACAAATTTACATATGCATATATATAAATCCTATATATATAAATCCTGTAAATGTATATATGTATATAAATGTTTGATCCTTCTGTCCGGCACTAGTCGCCATGATAGATCGTTAGCCACTATACACATTTTCTCTCACCTTGTTTCTCTCCTTGATTTTTCTGTGTACCTTTCTGTAGAAGGGCGTAGGCTCGAAACGTAAAATACTTTTTCTATTCTTGAGCGCGTTATACTAATTCATCTGTTTGTTTTGTACACCACCTATCTTCGCCTTTTGTTTTTTTCGTAAACTCTCCCTTTATATATATATATATAATAAAACTTTACATATATAAATAAAAATAACGTGAAATACACGAAGGGACGAACATAAAAACAGACGGGTCATTCAAAGCCTTCATTCTTCAGTCAGAAATCGATTAATCATTGCAAATTTCGGCCGTTTAATTCTGAGATCTGCTCTGAATCGGCCAGCCCCAAGGAGAACTAAGCCGTAGGCATTAGATCGCTTGGTAGAAGGAAAGAATGCAAACGCGACAGAGACGAACATGAAACGAAAAAAAACTTTTTTGAAGACAGTAATGGTTAAAAACATACATATATGTATATATACATGTATATATATATATAAATAAATATATGCATATATGCATGAATTCATATCTGTGTTTGTGTGTGTGTATGTATTCATATGTATGTATATTTTCAATAATGATGGTAATGATGATGACAATGATGATGACGATGATGTTGATGATGATGATGACGATGATGACGACGACGATGATGATGATAATGATGATGATGATGATGATGATGATAATGATGACGATGATGATGATGACGATGATGACGATGACGATGATGATGATGACGATGATGATGATGACGATGATGACGACGACGACGATGATAATGACGATGACGATGATGATGACGATGATGATGATGATGATGATGATGATGCTGCTGATGATGATGATGATGACGACGACGATGATGATGATGATGATGCTGCTGCTGATGATGATGACGATGACGACGACGACGACGATGATAATGACGATGATGATGACGATGATAATGATGATGATGATGCTGATGATGATGATGATGACGATGATGATGATGGTGATGATGTTATCGTTATTGCAGCGTGCGTTTTAAAAATTTATGTTTGGCTTTGTTGTTCATTTTTGGCTATTGTTCACGCTTGTGTTCTCATTTTTCTTTACTGCTGACGATGATGATGATATGATGATGATGAGCATCATCCTCCTCCTCCTCCTCATCATCATCATCCTCAACATCATCATAATCATCATCATCACTGCTGTTGTTTGCATGCTTTAGTTTGCAAATTATTTTTCGTGTTTGCATCTTCGTTTTGTTTTCCCTGTTTTTACTGTTGCTGTTGTTCTTGCTACTCTTTTCGTTGCTGTTATTATTGTTTTCGTGTTGCTATTGCTGTT
>NW_021836615.1:0-24547 GCF_006345805.1 Octopus sinensis | reverse complement strand
TAACGACGAAGAGAGTACAAATGGCGGTGCTGCCGTTGATGATGACATTGATGAATATTCCGATCACGATGACGGTGATGATGACGACAGTGATGAAGCTGCCAACTGCAATTTACGTTAGTTTGTTAGTTACCAGGAAGAAGGAATTGGATATGGAGATGCAAAGTTTGCCTGAGAGCCTGCATCTGTATACTACCATCTCGGCCGCCATATTTGTACGTCTTTTGGATGGCTGCCAACAGTGATCCTGTCGAGTTACTTAATGTACCACGAATACATTAGCTTTCTGCCTGTCATTCAGAATCAACCGGTAGCACTTCATCAATCTCTGTTCAACTATTAAAACACAGAACTCAATCCTAATAAAGAAAATCCATAGCTTGCACCATCATTCTAACATTCGAGCATTCTGGTATTTTGAATATATTCTTATATTCTGGTGTTTGTTTTCATTTTTCTCCCCACCCCCCACCCCCAGGTGTGATGTTATAAATTTAAAACGGAATGTTATTCACAGCCACTCAGTGCATTTCTTTCTATCTATTTCTTTTGTTTATTTTGTGTGTCAAAGTGTGAGAGAGAGTGAGAAAGAGAAAGAGAGTGTGTTTGTGGAGGTTTTTTTACTGAGTTGTTTACGCCATAAGGAATGTTAAAACACACATACTTATATACATGGAGGCGCAATGGCCCAGTGGTTAGGGCAGCGGACTCGCGGTCATAGAATCGCAGTTTCGATTCCCAGACCGGGCGTTGTGAGTGTTTATTGAGCGAAAACACCTAAGCTCCACGAGGCTCCGGCAGGGGATGGTGGTGATCCCTGCTGTACTCTTTCACCACAACTTTCTCTCACTCTTACATCCTGTTTCTGTTGTACCTGTGATTCAAAGGGCCGGCCTTGTCACTCTCTGTGTCACGCTGAATATCCCCGAGAACTACGTTAAGGGTGCACGTGTCTGTGGAGTGCTCAGCCACTTACACGTTAATTTCACGAGCAGGCTGTTCCGTTGATTCGCATCAACCGGAACCCTCGTCGTCGTAACCGACGGAGTGCTTCCTTAACTTATATACATGCATATATGCCGGAGTTTTAGTGGTAAATCAAACTGATCACTCATAGTACATATATATATATATATATCTATAAGATATATATTTTCTCTTTTACTTGTTTCAGTCATTTGACTGCGGCCATGCTGGAGCAACCGCCTCTAATCGAGCAACTCGACCCCGGGACTTATTCCTTGTACTTATTCTATCGGTCTCCTTTTGCCGAACCGCTAAGTGACGGGGACACAAACACACCAGCATCGGTAGTCAAGCAATGCTAGGGGACAAACACAGACAGACAAACACACACACATACATATATATATATATATATATATATATATATATTATATACACATATATACGACAGGCTTCTTTCAGTTTCCGTCTACCAAATCCACTCACAAGGCTTTGGTCGGCCCGAGGCTATAGTAGAAGACACTTGCCCAATATATATATATATATATATATAGAACATTCCTTGGCAATGACTAACCGATCAATCTAAATATATGCGTGTGTATGAAGGAATGTAGTGACGTCGAATATGAATATCATCAAAATGGCGGAGTGGGGTAATATGCCAGGCGATATTCAGCATTTTGAATACAAATAGATAATATATTGAGTTGAAAAACTTCGATTGACTGAAACTGTTTAAGAAATGGTAAGGCAAAACCCACCCTCTAGCGTTGTTCACAATCTAAACACAACAAAGAATATGGAAGTAACTACCTTAAGATCAGTTTTGGGGTTAGCTGTGTGGTAAGTAGCTTGTTTACCAACCACATGGTTCCGGGTTCAGTCCCACTGCGTGGCACATTGAGCAAGTGTCTTCTACTATAGCCTCGGGCCGACCAAACCCTTGTGAGTAGATTTGGTAGACGAAAACTGAAAGAAGCCCGTCGTATATATGTATATATATATATATATATATATATATATGCGTGTGTGTGTTTGTGTGTCTGTGTTTGTCCCCCTAGCATTGCTTGACAACCGATGCTGGTGTGTCCCCGGTACTTAGCGGTTCG
The DNA here is from genome assembly GCF_006345805.1 of Octopus sinensis. Classification (NCBI taxonomy): domain Eukaryota; kingdom Metazoa; phylum Mollusca; class Cephalopoda; order Octopoda; family Octopodidae; genus Octopus; species Octopus sinensis. The sequence goes on along the minus strand of NW_021836615.1, from coordinate 22,469 downwards.
GCAAAAGAGACCGATAGAATAAGTACTGGACTTAGAAAAAGAATAAGTCTCGGGGTCAAGTTGCTCGATTAAAGGCGGTGCTCCAGCATGGCCACAGTCAAATGACTGAAACAAATAAAAGAGTATATATATATATATATATATATCCACCGTGATCACCATGACCGACCAGGCTATAAGATGTTGTTACACATCGCTGGTCACAATGCACTTTGCATTGTTTATGCCTTCAAATGACACCACCCCACTGGCTAAGCGAGTAGGCCAACAGAAGAGAGAGTGAGAGAAAGTTGTGGCGAAAGAGTACAGCAGGGATCGCCACCACTCCATGCCGGAGTCTCGTCGAGCTTTTACGTGTTTTCGCTCAATAAACACTCACAGCGCCCGGTCAGGGAATCGAAACCGCGATCCTATGACCGCGAGTCCGCTGCCCTAACCACTGAGCCATTGAACAAAGCCAGCAATCAATATACTCGTTACTCTTTTACTTGTTTCAGTCATTTGACTGCAGCCATGCTGGAGCACCGCCTTTGGTCGAGCAAATCGACGTCAGGACTTATTCTTTTGGAAGCCTAGTACTTATTCTATCGTTCTCTTTTGCGGAACCGCTAATTTACGGGGACGTAAACACACCAGCATCGGTTGTCAAGCGATGTTGGGGGACAAACGACAGACACACAAACATACCAACACACATACATACATATATATATATATATATATATATATATATATATATATATATATATATACCACGACTGGTTTCTTTCAGTTTCCGTCTACAAATCCACTCACAGGCTTTGGTCGGCCGAGGCTATAGTAGAAGATACTTGCCCAAGGTGGCACGTAGTGGGACTGAACCCGGAACCATGTGGTTGGTAAGCAAGCTACTTACCACACAGCCACTCCTACGCCTATATATATAGGCCTCTCTCTCTCTCTCTCTATGTATATATATATATATATATATATATATATATATATAATCACATTTTGTATTATATAGCAATTAGTGAACATACATGCTATTGGTTACTGTCACTTACTTGCACCTTTGGATTTCTTCCAATTCCGTTGTTATTCTTGCAATAAATTTATCCATCGCTGCATCTCAAACAGTAAATACTCCTCCCACCCCTACCAAGTCTCTCACTTATTTTCAATAGGTACACACGCACGCACGCGCACACCCCCACACATATACACATAAACGTTCACCTGTAACTTGATCTGTCCTATTATTTATCATCAGATGGAAAGGGGGACGGAGGGTGGGGGGAAAGATGATGTTCGTTTTATGTGTCAAGTTCCATAAACCTTCACAAAGAACTTGGGTCGGGTTTCGCCAAAACGCAGATAAACGTCAACTAGTAGTGGTGGTGGTGGTGGTGGTGGTGGTGGTCGTATTTAGTGTTGGTATCGGAGTGTAGTGGTATTGGAGGTGGCTAGAGTGGTAGTAATTGTAAAGGGGTTGTAGACAGCGGATATATATAGGCGATGCTGATGGGGAAGGCAGTGTAGTGATGATGGTGATGGTCATGGTGGTGATGGTTATTGATAGAGTATAGTGTTGTTGTTATTATTATTGTTATTATTATTATTATTATTATTATTATTACTACTACTATTATTTGTAGTAGTAGTGGTAGTGGTAGAAGAAGTTGGCGAGCTGGCAGAATCGTTAGCATGCCGGACAAAATGCTTAGCGGTATTTCGTCTGTCTTTACGTTCTGAGTTCAAATTCCACCGAGGTCGACTTTGCCTTTTATCCTTTCAGGGTCGATTAAATAAGTACCAGTTACGCACTGATAACTGGTACTTATTTAATCGACCCCTAAAGGATGAAAGGCAAAATCGACATCGGCGGAATTTGAACCCAGAGTGTAAAGACAGGCGAAATACTTATTTCTTTATTACCCACAAGGGGCTAAACACAGAGGGGACAAACAAGGACAGACAAACGGATTAAGTCGATTACATCGACCCCGGTGCGTAACTGGTACTTAATTTATCGACCCCGAAAGGATGAAAGGCAAAGTCGACCTCGGCAGAATTTGAACTCAGAACGTAACGGCAGACGAAATACCTATTTCTATTTCTTTACTACCCACAAGGCGCTAAACACAGAGAGGACAAACAAGGACAGACAAATGGATTAAGTCGATTATATCGACCCCAGTGCGTAACTGGTACTTATTTAATCGACCCCGAAAGGATGAAAGGCAAAGTCGACTTCGGCGGAATTTGAACTTAGAACGTAGCAGCAGATGAAATACCGCTAAGCATTTCGCCCAGCGCGCTAACGCTTCTGCCAGCTCGCCGATTAGATCGACCCCAGTACGTAACTGGTACTTATTTAATCGACCCCGAAAGGATGAAAGGCAAAGTCGACCTCGGCGAAATTTGAACTCAGAACGTAAAGACAGACGAAATGCCGCTAGCATTTGGCCCGGCAAGCTAACGTTTCTGCCAGCTCGCCGCCTTCTTGCATATACATATTACGACATACCATGCGAGGCACACAGTTTTTTATTATGGCGTAATTTTACTGATCAGAAGTTAATTGCATGTTCAGGATTTTGTGTCTTTCTCGAAAGATAACGTTATATCATCTTGAATGCGTCTATATTTCAGAACCTTCATCCGTTTCAAGCAATTTTACATCTTATGTCACTGACTGCTTCATATTACTGATCTATATTTAGTACTAGCAGTATCGCCCGGCGTTGCTCGGGTTTGTAAGGGAAATAACTATAAAGCATTTTTAGAGAGTTATAGCCAAAAAGTAGCAAAAAAATGGAAAAAAAATTATGGTAAATTTTTTTTTGAGAGTTGAAAAGGTCGAGTTGCCTCCCCTAGACAGTCTGTGGTTTGTGTTTCTGATTCTCGACCCCATGTCGAATTTATCGATTTTTTTTCAGAACTGGGGGAACTTTTCAAAATTTTCGCTGCGTTAGTTTTGAATTATGACATTGGGCTATGTGTGTGTCAAGTTTCATCAGAATCGGTTGAAAGCCGTGGTCATGGTGAGGGTACAACCTAACAGACACACAGACAGACAAACTGCCGTTTATATATAGAGAGATAGCAAGTCCTGATCAGAGATAGTTTTTCAAACAGCGATAGGGTCATGTCGTATACATTTCTTTAATCTCACGTATCGGAAATTGGCTCTTTCCGACTATTCTTTCACTGTATTGATTTAATGTTGTGGCTTCAACTAATTCTTAATTTATATGTATATTTGTTGAGAACGTTCGTGGAAAAGCACGTTGATAAGAGTAATTATAGAGTACCCAGTGGACGGCGGGTATTTTTACTGAGTGATACATGCACACCAATTAACTTTATTATTTACTAGCAGTATCGCCCGGCGTTGCTCGGGTTTGTAAGGGAAATAACTATATAAGCATTTTAGAGAGTTACTTCCCTAATATAATAGCAAAAAAATGCATTAAAAATGGGGAAAAAATGATGGTAATTTTTTTTTTAAATCGTAGACTCATCGTAGACGCGCGCTAATACCCAGAAGGGCTCGATATGAATCACGACTATAAGATACCCGGTTTTGGTTAAACTGCACCGGAAAATGTGGGAGTAGTTAGGAATCTAAACCGTAGGAGACAGACACTCACATAACTTCACTTTTATATATAAAGATTAGATCATGATGGAACTGCATAACGCATGTCTATTCTACTCTGATCGTGCCATCATTTTTGACAAACTAGAATGTACTAATATCCTCGAATGCGGATATCTATTCATTTTTGTGACTTCTCCCTCTCTGATGACGGAATAGACAGCTTATGGAATCCTTACTTAATATCATGATCCACTTGCTTGGCTATTCGAGAAACTGCTGTAAGATATCCTATATTCTCTTTCTCTTTACTTGTTTAAGTCATTTGACTGTAGCCATGCTGGAGCACCGCCTTTAGTCGAGCAAATCGACCCCAGGACTTATTCTTTGGAAGTCCGGCACTTATTCTCTCGGTGTCTTTTGCCGAACCGCTAGGCCACAGGGACGTAAACACACCACCATCGGTTGTCAAGCGATGTTGGGGGGGGACAAACACAGACACACAAACATATATATATATACATATATACGACGGGCTTCTTTCAGTTTCCATCTACCAAATCCACTCACAAGGATTTGGTCGTCCCGAGGCTATAGTAGAAGACACTTGCCAAGGTGCCACGCAGTGGGAATGAACCCGGAACCATGTGGTTGGTAAGCAAGCTACTTACCACACAGCCACTCCTTATATTCTCTATCAAAATTAAATATTTTTCCGTCTGATGCCAAACATTTTGACTTTTCCTTATATATATTTTTCGTTTTTGGATTTGGTTTGCAAGATTCTCTATGTGAGTTCGTGTGTTGAAGCATATTTTGTTGTGTCTGGGGAGAGTCATTCTCTTTTGGTGCCTTATATTTTAACACACTCACCGGTAAAATTTCCAGTTAGTTCTTTTTTTCTTTTTATTTTTTTTATATAATGAGGGATAAAAAAATCAAGAAAAAGAAATAAGTGGAAATTTTACCGGTGAGTGAGTTAAATTATAAGGCACCAAAAGAGAATGACTCTCCCCAGATACAACTTTATATATATATATAGGAGTGGCTGTGTGGTAAGTAGCTTGCTAACCAACCACATGGTTCCGGGTTCAGTCCCACTTGGGAAAGTGTCTTCTGCTATAGCCCCGGGCCGACTAATGCCTTGTGAGTGGATTTGGTAGACGGAAACTGAAAGAAGCCTGTCGTATATATATGTATATATATATATATGTGTGTGTGTGGGTTTGTGTGTCTGTGTTTGTCCCCCTAGCATTGCTTGACAACCGATGCTGGTGTGTTTACGTCCCCGTAATTTAGCGGTTCGGCATAAGAGACCGATAGAATAAGTACTGGGCTTACAAAGAATTAGTCCCGGGGTCGATTTGAACGACTAAAGGCGGTGCTCCAGCATGGCCGCAATCAAATGACTGAAACAAGTAAAAGAGTAAAAGAGAGTAAATAGATGAACCCTACAAATAATAATAATAATAATAATATATAAGTGTGATTCAGAATATTTGAAACCTGTATAGAGTAGAAGATCCCCTTCGGTCATGAATGACCATGGGATTGCACCTCCGAGGCACAAGTCCAGGCAAGGTTGTTTATGGAAGACCAGAGCCTCCCCTCTTCATGCCACTGATGTTATCCAAGGGAAACGCAAAGGCCGATACAGCTTGGCATTTTTCTCGCGTACGCGTAGTATCCAAATGCACGTTCCCACGGCTTTTTCGATCGCATTCTCACCTGGAAGTGATATTTCTTCAAGACTTATACACGTCCCGATACCGTCGGTTTCTACATATCAAATTTGTGCGCAATCGGATGGAGGATGCCCGAGATCCTAGAAGACATACACACAGACAGACAGAACGGATTTTATATAACAGGCATGTATGTATACACACACACAAACAATATATATATACATATATATTACCGTGACCGACCAGGCTATCAGATGTTGCTACACATCGCTGGTCACAATGCGCTTCACATTGTTATAGCCTTCAATTGAGGCCACCCCGCTGGCTAAGCGAGCAGGCCAACAGAAGAAAGAGTGAGAGAAAGTTGTGGTGAAAGAATACAGCAAGGACCGCCACCATCCCCTGCCGGAGCCTCGTGGAGCTTTAGGTGTTTTCGCTCAATAAACACTCACAACGCCCGGTCTGGGAATCGAAACCGCGATCCTATGTCCGCGAGTCCGCTGCCCTAACCACTGGGCCATTGCGCCTCCATTTTTCATGTAAAGCGCAGTTGAATGCTGCCTTATTTAAGTATACACTCTCACCCCTCTCTCATATATATGTGAGAGAAAGAGAGAGGGAAAGAGAGAGAATGTGTATATAATATCAAATTTTCTTCAAAAAGTTAACTAACAAAATAATGTTTATTATTTCTGGGTTGAGTACGAAATAAATCTGCCTTCTTCTTCTCTCACCTTTTCTTCTTTTGTACCTCGTGACCGCCTCCTCCCTTTTTTATCTTTCCTACCGTTCGTATTTTGCCCGTGTTCTTCACCATTCTTGGCGCCTTCAATCATAATGGTCTTCTTCCCAAATTAATCCATTTTTCCTATCCTTGAACTGGTTTCTTTTGCTACTCGAGCCAACAACCTACCTGCTTCAATGATCGATTCTAGAATCTGTGTTTCGTCTTCTCGTAGTGAGTATTACATCACTTCGTGACTGCGTCATCTTAGCAGATGCTGCTGTTCAATATACGCACACAGTACACACACACACACACACACACTTTAGAGCTAATTCATATACCCTAATATATGTCTATGTATCTCGATCAATCAATATATATCCATCTATATATATATCCGTCTATCTATCTATCTATCTATCTATCTATCTATCTATCTATCTATCTATCTATATATCCGTCTATCTATCTATCTATATATATATATATATATCCGTCTATCTATCTATCTATCTATCTATATATATATATATATCCGTCTATCTATCTATCTATCTATCTATCTATCTATCTATCTATCTATATCTATCTATCTATCTATCTATCTATCTATCTATCTATCTATCTGTCTATCTATCTATCTACCTGTCTATCTATCTGTCTATGTATCTGTCTATCTGTCTATCTACCTGTCTATCTATCTGTCTATGTATCTGTCTATCTATCTATCTACCTGTCTATCTATCTATCTACCTATCTATCTACCTGTCTATCTATCTGTCTATGTATCTGTCTATCTATCTATCTACCTGTCTATCTATCTGTCTATGTATCTGTCTATCTATCTATCTACCTGTCTGTCTATCTATCTATCTATCTATCTATCTATCTATCTATCTATCTATCTATCTACCTGTCTGTCTATCTATCTATCTATCTATCTATCTATCTATCTATCTATCTATCTATCTATCTATCTATCTATCTATCTATCTATCTATCTATCTATCTATCTATCTGTGTGTGTGTGTATACGCGCGCACTAATATACTATTACACATATGCACACATACATACATTTCTCCTCTGTATATACATATATATAATATATATATAGAGAGAGATAAAGTTGATTACACGAACGAGAATAACGTACTCATTTAAAAGAAGGGTGAAATGTAAGTCAATACTTACTGTTAAAATTAATACATTATAACTTTGCGTTTCATGTTTAATTAGATATAAATAATAAAAATGATAATAATAATAATAATACAAAAAGTACATAAACCTACAGTTTTGGGAGACTTCGAATCATAAACTATGCTCCTGGTAAATGAATGCTGGGATCGAAACTTTATACGGGCGTAGCTTGTGAACAGAAGTTATTTACTTAAGGAAACTAAAGGCTATATAGAGAATTAAAGAGGACTTTCCTTGAAAGCTATCCCGATAGAGGATTCTAGATTACTTTCCGAACTTATTGTGTTGGTAGGGTTCTTGGAGAATGACACTGACGAAAGCTGTCACCTGTAAATTTCGGCATGAGAGAGTACAACGAAACTCTCTTCTAGACATACTCAGAGTTCGAACATCATTCGCATAGGCGTAGGAGTGGCTGTGTGGTAAGAAGCTTGATTACCAACCACGTGGTTCCGGGTTCAGTTCTCCTGTGTGGTATCTTAGGCAAGTGTCTTCTACTATAGCCTCGGGCCGACCAAAGCCTTGTGAGTGGATTTGGTAGACGGAAACAGAAAGAAATCCGTCGTATATGTGTGTCTGTCTGTCAGTGTTTGAGCCCCCATCACCACTTGGCAACCGGTGTTGGTGTGTTTACATCCCCGTAACTTAGCGGTTCGGCAAAAGAGACCGATAGAATAAGCACTACGCTTAAAAATAAGTATTGGGGTCGATTCATTCGACAATATATCAGACAATATATTAAACATTAACACTATCAGAGGTTTTGAGTTCCCTTTAATCGTAGCTTATATACATTATGTCTCAAATATTCTGTTTGAGTGTCTTGCATCTCTGCACATTAATACCTAGGCAACTTATGTTACAAACACTGCTAAATTTAACAAAATTACTGAAAAGTGTCGAAATCGTAATGACATCTATAGTCGATAACTGATGAAGAATTGAGCCTTGTCCTTGTGTATGTGTTTTCTGTCTGTTTCTGTCGTCTCCTGTACCACATCTTTAAAGAGTGTGTGTAATCCGATTAATAAAACATTTTACCATGCACACAATCTGCAAGAGCATATTTGATTGGTGTTAGTCACTGCAAGCAACAGATAAAATCGCAAAGTTGACTCTGGCGTGAATTGAAATTAGAGCATAAAAAATCGTAACTAAATAACAAATATTGCTTTACCTGGTGCTTTACCTTTTTCTCAATGTTAAGTTATATTAAATCTGTTTTTTCCAAATCAACTGCAAAAGAGAAAAAATACAGCAGAAAGCTATAATTCAATATTGGTGTTGGTATTAACGATAAGAAGCAATACGTTATCTTGTTTGGTTATTTTTCAATTTCAGACCTTGTATGGGTTACCAGAGACTTTCATTGCATTTGATGAGAGAAATACTACGAACAATATAATAATAATAATAGACTGTTTAGATAAAATCACCAAAACTGCTACGAAAATAATGTACGGGAAAATAAATCTTTTTTTTTATGGTTTCTTGGCAAAAAAATAAGTAAAAAGAAATATTAATATTGATAGACGAGGTGAGGCATCAGACTAAATTTCTTACAAAATACTGTGGTTACCATATATATATATATATGTGTGTGTGGGTTACTATATATATTTTTATATGTGTGTGTGGTTACTATATATATTTTTATATGTGTGTGTGGTTACTACATATATTTTTATATGTGTGTGGTTACTAATATAATATATATATATATATATATATCGATTTCCTACGATTAAACTTCGCCATCAACAATATATTGGTCTTCTAAGGAATCAATAAACTGTATTCACTCTGAATAAATGCAGACTCAGGCAGCTTGTTTATTTGCTAGTTTTTTTATTTACGTTTGAAACCAGTAAAGTCTTATTACAAAAATTTGAGAGATAACTGAATGAAATTAGCTTTACTACATCTGCTCTTCCTTCTACCCTTTCGCCTCTACCCCACCTCTTCCTGCTACTCTTTCGCCTTTTGTCCATCTCTCACAGCATCTTTTCCAAACTCTGCATGGACGTTTACACATCTCAGCCGACATCTTGTTATATTTATCGACAACTCAGGAAGCTAGGTCAAGCGAAATTAAATCTACGTTGTTGTTAATTTTTATTAATACTATTATTATTATTATTGTTGTTGTTATTGGCATCATCATCATTCAACAGTAACGTTATCATTATTGTTGGGGTTTTTTTTAACTTAACAAGATGCAAAATATTCATTATAGTATCATTCGTGTCCGTGTAAAATTTGCAATGTAGTATGTGTATAGAGAAAATATTTTAATCAATAATTTTGTGTATTTAAGATGTACACACACAGGCACACACAAACACACAAATATATACATATATGCATATATAAATATATATATATATCTACACACACACACACACGCATGTATATAAATATATATATATATAGGCGCAGGAGTGGCTGCGTGGTAAGTAGCTTGCTTACCAACCACATGTTTCCAGGTTCCTGTCCCACTGCGTGGCAGCTTGGGAAAATGTACTCTAGCATCGGGCCGACCAAATCCTTGTGGCTGGACTTGGTAGACGGAAACTGAAAGAAGCCCGTCCTATATTATTTATATATATATATATTATATATATATTATATATACATATATATATATATATATATATATATATATAGAATATATATATATTTGTCTGTGTTCTGTGTTTGTCCCCCCAGCATCGCTTGACAACCGATGCTGGTGTGTTTACGTCCCCGTAACTTAGCGGTTCGGCAAAAGTGACCGATAGAATAAGTACTAGGCTTACAAAGAAAAAGTCCTTGGGTCGATTTGTTCGACTAAGGCCGGGGCTCCAGCATGGCCGCAGTCAAATTACTGACACAAGTAAAAGAACATGCATACCCGCATATCTATATATAATATCCTTTATCTCTTAGTCTGTCTGTTCACAATGCATTCCTCAAACGGCGCAACCTGATCAAATCAAATTTTACATGGTAATATTATCCCATCCCAGGAATGCCAATATGTACTTTCTTTGGATTGGTCCTGGTTCTGTATTACATCAGGGCCTGGAAACCACCAAACGGATGTATTGCATGTCGCTTAGTCGAATTAGACTGTCATTTTACTCCATCTGTTCAACATACTGTAATATATATATATATATATATATATATAATATATATATATGGGTTGTGTGTGTGTGTGTTGTGTGTTGTGTGTGTGTGGTGTGTGGTGGTGTGTATAGCCGAAATTGCGAAGATGATCCGGTTCTTGACTGATGATTCAGGGCTTCGAATGTCCCGTCCTGTGTTTCTTGTGTCGTCTTCTAGGTGTTTCACGTTCTTGTCCCAGTTTGTATATATTTTTTAACTTTTACACACACACACACACACATATATATATATATAAGTGGAGGCGCAATGGCCCAATGGTTAGGACAGCGGACTCGCGGTCGTAGGATCGCGGTTTCGATTCCCAGACCGCGCATTCTGAGTGTTTATTGAGCGAAAACACCCAAAGCTCCACGAGGCTCCGGCAGGGGGTTGGTGGCGATCCCTGCGGTATTCTTTCGCCACAACTTTCTCTCACTCTTTCTTCTGTTGGCCTGCTCGCTTAGCCAGCGGGGTGGCGTCATTTGAAGGCTAAAACAATGCGAAGCGCATTATGACCAGCGATGTGTAGCAACATCTGATAGCCTGGTCGGTCACCGTGATCACCGTGACCGACCAAGCTATATATATATATATATATATATCACCAACTTGCAGTCCCTCTGATCAACCTCTGGAGAAATTCTTTAGACTCAGGTTATATACCGAAACAGCTCCTATCCCAGTCTGTCATCCCGGTTTTCAAACAGGGAAACAGATCCCTCGCAGTTAACTATCGCCCAATCTCACTGACCTCCCACATCATTAAAGTGTTTGAAAGGGTGGTAACATAAGGGATAGTTGACTTAGTGGAGACCCGCAAACTCCTAAATGCAAATCAGCATGGCTTTCGCTGTGGCAGGGACTGTCTAACACAGTTCTTACACCACATTGAAGATATACTTAAAGCCTTGGGAACAGGTTCGAACTCTGATGTCATATATCTTGACTTCAGTAAAGCGTTCGTCAGGGTTGACCATATCTTACTCTCAAAATTGGCAAATGTTGGAATCCGTGGAAAACTTCTACACTGGATTAAGTATTTCCTGGCGAATGGAACACAACATGTTGTGGTCGATGGAGTCCACTCAAGCCCAGGAAAACTCACCAATGGTGTCCCTCATGGGGACTGTCTTGGCCCGCTTCTCTTTATAATTTACATAAATGACCTTTCCAGCATCGTAAATCACTGCAAAGTGAAAATATTTGCTGATAACACTAATCTCCAGTAAATCATCAATGAAGAAGACCGAACTCAACTCCAGTCTGATATATGCTGTGAGTCAATGGGCAGACAAAAACAAAATGCAACTGAACGAGGGGAAAATTGAGCTGATACATTTTGGAAGAAAGTCGATACTAAAACAACCATACTACTCTTCCTTCAGGGAAAACCGCTCGCATCTAACAATATCAGAGGGATGTAATTGTAGATAACAATCCCAGTTGGAGTGCCCACATCAAAATAAGGTCGATATAGCTCGGTAGGATGAGCTCCTGGATCTTAAGAACCTCTGGTCCAGAGAACAAGGGGTCATCATTTCACTTTTCTCCTCCTTTGTACGGCCACACCTCGAATACTGCTTCCCCTTGTGGTCTCCCCATACAAAACAAAACATCTCGAGGGTTGAATCACCCCAGATGGCACTCACTAAACGAATTGAAGGTATGACTGATCTCGATTATTGGGACCGCCTTAAAGCCTTGAAACTCTACTCTCTCGAGCGCCGCTGCGATTGGTACATCATTTGTACGATGTGGAGAATATACCGCCAACTTTGCCCAAACGACCTGAACATTAGTTTCAAGGTTCATGTAAGGCTGGGACCACGGGCCACACGTCCCTGCCCAATTCAGGATCACAACATATAGGTACACTGCAACATAATTTCTTTTCCTCAACAGGTCCTGCACTGTTTAACATTGTTCCTAAACAGATCAAAGAGGAAAAGGATCCCATCACCATTAAACGGAGTCTGGACAGATTTCTTCAAGGAATACCAGATAAGCCACCCATACCTAGATACAACTCACTCAACAAGAACTCACTACTTGAATGAACCATAAACAAAACTTGACTTAAGCAGGATTTAGGTAATCCTATCAGGTGGTGCTGATCGAAATATATCTAAGTTTATCTAAGTTTGTGGGCGCTGCGGGCTGCTTTAGTTGTATTTACACCAGTTGCCTACTGCGAAAAATTTTCACCACGAGAAAATACACAGTCAACGGCTTGTTCAAAAGGCCGAAAGTCTGACAAGCAAAATTCAAACTCGTAATAACATTGCATTTCCCAAAATTTCTTAGCACAATTCCGCGCCATTATCAGTCATTTGACTGCGGCCATGCTGGAGCATCGCCTTTTAGTCAAGCAAATCGACCCCGGGGACTTATTCTTTTGTAAGCCCAGTACTACTTATTCTATCGGTCTCTTTTGCCGAAGAACCGCTAAGTGACGGGGACGTGAACACACCAGCATCGGTTGTCAAGCGATGCTGGGGGGAAAACACAAACACACATAAATATATATATATATGTATATATATATATATACATATATCACACACACACACATATATATACATATATACGAACAGATATGTTCCAATTATGTGATTCCTTGCCGCCATCTTATCTAATCTTTCCCCTTACAACCCATTAATCTTAAAAGCTTTTTTCCTCTTAACTGGCTGTCATTGTTTCCATAGAAACGGTAATCTGGAATCTCCCATGTTTCATTCCTTTTGTTCATTCTAACCAAATTCTATAGTTTTATTTTTCCTATCTTCTTTCTTTCGTTTTCTTCATCCCTCCTTTGCTTATTTCTTCATTTCCTTCCTTTTCTTTCATAATTCATTCACTTCTCCCATTTCCTCGCCCAGCACTTCCTTTCTTCCTCTCACTCTCTCTTCTCTCTCTCTTTCTTCCTCTCACTCTCTCTCTCTCTCTTCTTTTCTTCCTCTCACTCTCTCTCTCTCTTCCTTTCTTTCTTCAATATTTCTTTAATCATTCTTTTCTGACCTAATTTCACTTACCCTTTTTTATTTTAATCCCATTCTTTCTGTCCCCACTTTCCTATTAAAGATTTTCGTTCTATATTCCCTCCATTGAATCCTTCCTTCCTTCTTCCCTTGTTTTCATTTTTTCCTATTTCTTTTCTCCGTCTTTTCTTTCTCATAACTTTCTCTCATCATCCGTTATCCTCTCTCTCTCCTCCACAAACTCTTTTACTCTTTTACTTGTTTCAGTCATTTGGACTGCGGCCATGCTGGAGCACCGCCTTTAATCGAGCAACTCGACCCCGGGACTTATTCTTTTGTAAGCCCAGTACTTATTCTATCGGACACTTTTGCCGAACCGCTAAGTAACGGGGACATAAACACACCAGCATCGGTTGTCAAGCAATGCTAGGGGACAAAAACACACACGCATATATATATATATATATATATATATACATATATACGACGGGCTTCTTTCAGTTTCCGTCTACCAAATCCACTCAGAAGGCTTTGGTCGGCCCGAGGCTATAGTAGAAGACACTTGCCCTGGGTGCAACGCAGTAGGACTGAACCCGGAACCATGTGGTTGGTAGACAAACTGTATACATCTCTTTATATATTCCTCTCTTTATCTATCTATATTTCTTTCTCCCCTCCCCTTCCCCCCTCTCTCTCTAACCAAGAAACCTCTGTGTTACCATCCGACCGGCTAGAAATAGCAAACATGGGTAAACAGACAAACTGTATCACAAACTAACACATTCGCTCGTGCAAAAATACACACACGCATCTCCCTTTCTCTCTCCCATTCTTTCTCTTTCTCTCTCTCTCTCTCTCTCTCTCTCTGTATATATATATATGTATAAAAATTAGATATAAAAAATACAAAATGGGACAAGAACGCAAAAAACACAAAGAACGGACGGGTCATTCGAAGCCTCTAATCTTCAGTCAGCAACCGGATCGTCCTAGCAAATTTCGGCTAATTAATATATATACACACGTAGAGGCGCAATGGCCCAGTGGTTAGGGCAGCGGATTCGCGGTCGTAGGATCGCGGTTTAGATTCCCAGACCGGGCGTTGTGAGTGTTTATTGAGTTAAAACACCTAAAGCTGCACGACGCTCCGGCAGGGGGTGGTGGCGGTCCCTGCTGTATTCTTTCGCCACAACTTTCTCTCACTCTTTCTTCTGCTGGCCTGCTCGCTAAAATAATGCGAAGCGCATTGTGACCAGCGATGTGTAGCAACATATGATAGCCTGGTCGGTCACGGTGATATATATATATATATATATATTGCTCGTTTCAGTTATTGGACTATGCCCATACTGGGGCTCCGCCTTGAAATTTAGTCTAACGAAATCGGTCCCAGAATTGCTTTTTATTTTTTAAGCTTGGTACTTACTCTGCCAGTTTCTTTTGCGGCATGCGCCAAGATATGGGGACGTAAACACACCAACACCAGTTGTCAAGCAGTGGAGGGACACACGCACACACACACACACATACGTACATATATATTGTATACACACACACACACATATATATATATGTATAAAAATATATAAAAATACAAAATGGGACAAGATACATGTATATATATATTATATATATAATATATATATATATATATATAATATATTCATACATGTGTGTGTATATATATATACATGTGTATATATATATATATATACATGTGTGTGTATGTAATATATATATATATATATATATATATATATATATTCACATGTATATATATATATATATATATATATATATAGTCACATGTATATATAATATATATATATTATATATATTCACATGTTATATATACTATATATTATATATATATATATACACACACATGTATATATATATATATATATATATATATATATATATATTATATATAATATACGTGTTTATGTGTGTGCGTGTTTGCATATAGTCTGCGAATGAATTCAGACTGACATATTGTAAACAAGTTGCGAACGGAGCAATCAACTGACATGTGTGTGTCTTATGTTTTCAAGACTCACATTTCACTCAAATTTCACTGAAATTTTCCACTGCAGCTTTGCATGCGAAATATAACTTTGTGTTTCCTAAATGGCTTGTGATCATTTCAAAATTGGATTCTTTTTTTTTTGCTACTTCAGAAATTAAGAATAAATTACGCAACAAAACCTAAATATTTTAAAAGCATGTTTTAATTAACATATTTTTCGATAGTTACATGTAAGAATCGGTCGTCAGGTACTTTAATGCCATTTTAATCATTCTTTCTACTTGAAGCACTCCGTCGGTTACGACGATGAGGGTTCCGGTTGATCCGAATCAATGGAACAGCCTGCTCATGAAATTAACGTGTAAGTGGCTGAGCACTCCAGACACGTGTACCCTTAACGCAGTCTCGGGATTCAGCGTTGACACAGAGAGTGACAAGGCCGCCCTTTGAAATACAGGTACAACAGAAACAGGAAGTAAGAGTGAGAGAAAAGTTGTGGTGAAAGAGTACAGCAGGATCACCACCATCCCCTGCCAGAGCCTCGTGGAGCTTTAGGGTGTTTTCGCTCAATAAACACTCACAACGCCCGGTCTGGGAATCGAAACCGCGATCCTATGACCGCGAGTCCGCTGCCCTAACCACTGGGCCATTGTGCCTCCACAATTCTTTCTACTATAGGCATAGAGCTTGCAAAGCGGCGAGCTGACAGAAACGTTCGCACGCCGGGCGAAATGCGTAGCCGTAATTTAGTCTGCCGTTACTCGTTTTTCTGAGTTTCAACTCCGCGATGTCGACTTTGCCTTTCATCCTTTCGGGGTCGATAAATTAAGGACCAGTTACGCACTGGGGTCGATGTAATCGACTTAATCCGTTTGTCTATTCTTGTTTGTCCCCTCTGTGTGTAGCCCCTTGTGAGTAGTAAAGAAATAGGAATAGAGCTTGGAAATTGGTTGTGGGCAGAGTCGGTTACATCGACCCAAGTCCTCAACTGGTACTTATGATATCGGCCCCGAACGAAGGAAAGGCGGAATCTAAACTCAAAACCTTATCTCAGCGGAAATTAAACTCTAAACACAAAGCCGGAAGAAATGCTGCGAAGTATTTTGTCCGGACTGCTAACGATTCTACTACCTCACCAATTTAAATAATAAGGATAATGTCAATTAAATCTTTAATTTATATATGACTAGCAGAAATACCCATCGTTGACTGGATTCAGAAAGAGTCTTCAAAAATTTTACCCTGATTTATGAAAGTTAATGCTTCGCTATTATTAAATGTTTCGTAGCGGAATATCTGCAAGCCCTTATTGCCAGGTTTTGGCCCAAAAAGTTATAATATTTTACTAATGGATCTGCTGATAGTCAGTCTCATCAGCTCTTTCTCTTTTCCTACGCTGAGATTGCTTAGGTAGTCCAAATCTAATTTTTATTTTATTTGAGGCATTGTAGTAGGGTGAATTAATCTATAAGACAGGGGACTTAACTCATGTTAGCAAACTTACAGATTTCAACGACGTGAAAATTGGTAAAAGTTATGATTGTAAAGCTATCTTTACTGCTATCCGGGGATGCCTCGAGAAAAATAATTTGACAAAAGCACAGACATGAGTTGTGACCAATGTTCTCCTAAAATTGGAGCGACATGCGTGCTAATTTGTGGACGTGCATAAAGTACATTCACGTACACACACACACACACACGCATACAATCTATATATAGAGAGATTGAGTGTTTATGGAAGAGAGTGTCTCTGCAAGTGACCAATCAGACTTGAGTATGCAATTTTACAGTGTTCCTTAAGGGAAGCTGTGGTACGAGCTTCAAATTAGAAGTTTTTCTTTAAACATGTTGGACCTGCGGTTCGCAGTACTTGTGGTTCACATGTCAACAGGACATCACTATATCCTATCTTCAAAATACTTCATTTCGCTTGTTTACAAATGAGAAAACACTACGAAATGATCTCCTGTTCTGTTGAATTGTGATGCTGTCTGCAAATAATTTTCTATGTGAATCAAGATCATATTAAAAGATTTTTAATTAATTCCATCACAACCACTACTACCACTAGCACCACAATCGCCACAGCAAATACTAATTCCCCTCCAAGCACTTCCGGTAGAGAGTGGAGGAGTTGGCAAAAACAGAGCTTCCCTTTCGGATATTATTAAAAGCCAGACTACGAAGAACACATTGTCATTGAAAGGTCAAAAGTGTTGACTGACCAAATATAATTAAATATAATAATTTTCCTCTGACTGCATGAAACAGCAACAGCTGTGTTCTGGGGAGGTTTTGTCTGTCTTTGTTTGCTAGTCTCGAGTATCTCGTGTCGAAGAGCGATAAACTTTCTGACATTCCACAGACACTGTTCCATTGTAAACTACGACAGTTGGCAGTTAACCAGTGTACTAAGTACCATCAAATTTTCAGACCATTTTAAAAAATCGATGGTTTTCGCATTTATCAGAACGACTACTGCCGTTGATTTCCGTAAAACTAAATTTTGTTTGCGACGAATGAGACCGGTTCCATGTCCTGTCGGAAAAATTCTTTCCGAATATATTACGGGTGACAGACGTTTATTCTTTTATTCTTTTATTTGTTTCAGTCATTTGACAGCGGTCATGCTGGAGCACCGCCTTTAGTCGAGCACATCGACCCCAGGACTTATTCTTTGTAAGCCTAGTACTTATTCTATCGGTCTCTCTTGCCGAACCGCTAAGTGACGGAGACGCAAGCACACCAGCATCGGTTGTCAAGCGATGTTGAGGAGACAAACACAGACACACAAACATATACACACATATATACACACACACACACATATATATATATATATAAGTATAGGAAAGAATGGAGCTGAGCGAAGATTTAACAAAATTCCTTTATTTTGTTCTTTCTGTTGTGAGTTTGCTACCCAGGTATCGGTTATCTTTCGAATTATCCGTAATAAGATAATTCATTTATCTACTTATATATATATATATATATATATACGACGGGCTTCTGTCAGTTTCCGTCTACCAAATCCACTCGCAAGGCTTTGGTCGGCCCGAGGCTTATAGTAGAAGACACTTGCTTAAGGTGCCACGCAGTGGGACTGAACCCGGAACCATGTGGTTAGTAAGCAACCTACTTAACACGTAACCACTGCTGTGCCTGAATAATAATAATAATGATAATAATAATAATAATAATAATAATAATAATGATAGTTACTAGTGGGCCCCGTGGAAATTCCACGGAACGAAAAGATTAAGAGAAGCTATTTAAGAAAGAAAGGTTGATTTGCATTTTAATTTTTATTCTGCTGCCAGTTATTTCACTGCCAGTCACAGTAATGTATTATATGATTTGAAATTTTCCCCTAATTGCGCACTTTATGTTTTTCACTTTCTCTCTACTTCTTCAACAAACTTTTTAATGATGTAATTCCTCTCTTCATGCCTTTAACATCTCGCTTTCTCTTCACCCGTCACTTCCTCTAACCGCATGAGTGACAGTATAATGCATCGGCTGGCTATATTCTCTTTCACTTGCTTTCACATTCCCTATTCCTTTCTCTCACTCCACCTCCTCTCTAACAAACTATAATATTCTTCTACGAACAGGGTGAAGAATAAATATAGATTTAGTTTTAAAAATATTTATCCACGCACCATCACCATCACAGTAGTTTTCAGTAACAAAGCTCATTTCATTTCAGTTCAGTACAGCTGTTTGTTTTTATCTCCTTTTTTTGCTGTCAATATATCTCCACTCTGACAATACAAACGCTATCTGCCTCTCTCTCTCAAAATAAGTGCCTCCCCTGTCCCTCTCTTTCTATTTGCCTTTCTTTAACCTCACCACTAGAACTCTATTAATCATATTAACCTAATTGCATCACTTTCAGAACTGCTTACTTCCCTTGCATAGAATTTTTTCACTCAGGTACTATTAGACCCAACATTGTTTAGAAATCGGTGTTGATTCAAAGGCAGTGAACAGCGATAACGAAACCGGTATGCCTTTGTATATTGACTCATGATAATAGTTTTTATGATTCTTAATTCCACCTTAAATCATTTATTTATTTTTTTTTTATTCATTTATTTACTTGTTTCAGTCATTTGACTGTGGCCATGCTGGAGCACCGCCTTTAGTCGAGGAAATCGACCCCGGGACTTATTCTTTGTAAGCCCAGTACTTATTCTATTGGTCTCTTTTGCCGAACCGCTAAGTGACGGGGACGTAAACACACCAGCATCGGTTGTCAAGCAATGCTAGGGGGACAAACACAGACACACAAACACATACACATATATAACATTATACTATATTACGACAGGCTTCTTTCAGTTTCCGTCTACCAAATCCACTCAAAAGGCATTGGTCGGCCCGGGGCTATAGCAGAAGACACTTGCCCAAGATGCCACGCAGTGGGACTGAACCCGGAACAATGTGGTTGATTAGCAAGCTACTTACCACACAGCCACTCCTGCGCCTATTTCTATATATTACTTTTATACCTAGTGTGCATTTTCTTTGTTTCTTTTTACTTTTACCCTGTGTGTGTGTGTGTGTTTGCTGATATCAAACAGTGAGAATGAGTGCTCAACACCGCATTGGTGGATAAATATTCATTGTTGGGTGGCCAAGCTACGATTGCGTTCATGTTCAGGGAGATACATCATGATTTTATCGTGTTTCAATCCAAGTTGGAAACAAACACCAACATCCCATGCAATAGGCTTGAAAATTGTTATGAGCTATACCTCTCCTAATATGAAATCAATGGTAGCCTGGTTAAACCACAAATAAAATATATATATTCAACATTTCTCGAGCCTAACGTCACTACATACCATTTACTTAAGCGAATACAGAAGTTTAGAGTTAAATATCTTAAACCCCAGGATCAATGTACTAGCGGTGATGGGATATGAACCCTTTACACTGGTTAACTTGTGTCCTAGCAACTCTGTCTTTGAGGTACTTTGACGGTCCCAAAGGATATCGTTAATTTGAGCCAACACTTTCTCAATAGAAATGATGTGACTTCGTCATATGATTCGATAAAATTCTTGATTTTACTTCCGTATTATGACATAGATTTCACAACTTCCGGTCGTTTTCTGTTGATTCATTGTTCGCATTTATGTGAGTGTATGCATTCATGTGTGTCTATTTGTTACTAGGGAAATTTACTCGAACTTATGTTTCGCTTGATTAAGTTAAAGTGATGTCTTGTTGTGTAGTTGAACTGTCCTATCCGTAGCCAACCCCGTCGATGACAACAGCCAATCATTTATTGACAAATGGCAAGAACGAAGTCTAACGATATTTTCTTATTTCTTTTTTCTTTTTCTTTTTCCTGTTCAGTCATTTGACTGCGGCCATGCTGGAGCACCGCCTTTTAATCGAGCAAATCCACCCGGGCCTTATTCTTTGTAAGCCCAGTAGTACTTTTCTATCGGTCTCTTTTGCCGAAGACCGCTAAGTGACGGGAACATAAACACACACCAGCATCGGTTGTCAAGCGATGCTGGGGGACAACACAGACACAAAAACACACAACACACACACATATATATACATATATACGACGGGCTTCTTTCAGTTTCGTCTACCAATCCACTCACAGGCTTTGGTTGGCCCGAAGCTATAGTAGAAGACACTTGCCCAAGGTGCCACGCAGTGGGACCGGAACCCGACCAATGTGGTTGATTAGCAAGCTACTTACCACACAGCCACTCCTGCGCCTATTTCTATATATTACTTTTATACCTAGTGTGCATTTTCTTTGTTTCTTTTTACTTTTACCCTGTGTGTGTGTGTGTGTTTGCTGATATCAAACAGTGAGAATGAGTGCTCAACACCGCATTGGTGGATAAATATTCATTGTTGGGTGGCCAAGCTACGATTGCGTTCATGTTCAGGGAGATACATCATGATTTTATCGTGTTTCAATCCAAGTTGGAAACAAACACCAACATCCATGCAATAGGCTTGAAAATTGTTATGAGCTATACCTCTCCTAATATGAAATCATGGTAGCCTGGTTAACCACAAATAAAATATATATATTCAACATTTCTCGAGCCTAACGTCACTACATACCATTTACTTAAGCGAATACAGAAGTTTAGAGTTAAATATCTTAAACCCCAGGATCAATGTACTAGCGGTGATGGGATATGAACCCTTTACACTGGTTAACTTGTGTCCTAGCAACTCTGTCTTTGAGGTACTTTGACGGTCCCAAGGATATCGTTAATTTGAGCCAACACTTTCTCAATAGAAATGATGTGACTTCGTCATATGATCGATAAAATTCTTGATTTACTTCGTATTATGACATAGATTTCACAACTTCCGGTCGTTTTCTGTTGATTCATTGTTCGCATTTATGTGAGTGTATGCATTCATGTGTGTCTATTTGTTACTAGGGAAATTTACTCGAACTTATGTTTCGCTTGATTAAGTTAAAGTGATGTCTTGTTGTGTAGTTGAACTGTCCTATTCCGTAGCCAAGCCCCGTCGATGACAACAGCCAATCAATTTATTGACAAATGGCAAGAACGAAGTCTAACGATATTTTCTTATTTCTTTTTTTTCTTTTTCTTTTTCCTTGTTTCAGTCATTTTGACTGCGGCCATGCTGGAGCACCGCCTTTTAATCGAGCAAATCCACCCCGGGCCTTATTCTTTTGTAAGCCCAGTAGTACTTATTCTATCGGTCTCTTTTGCCGAAGAACCGCTAAGTGACGGGAACATAAACACACCAGCATCGGTTGTCAAGCGATGCTGGGGGGACAAACACAGACACAAAAACACACACACACACACATATATATACATATATACGACGGGCTTCTTTCAGTTTCCGTCTACCAAATCCACTCACAAGGCTTTGGTTGGCCCGAAGCTATAGTAGAAGACACTTGCCCAAGGTGCCACGCAGTGGGACTGAACCCGGAACCATGTGGTTGGTAAGCAAGCTACTTACCACACAGCCACTCCTGCGCCTATATAAATATTTTCCCTATAATTTATATCTCACCTTTGTACACATTAAACAGTAAATCATTCCTTCCAAATATAACTTTTATGGCATTTTTTGT
>NW_021836614.1:17500-23655 GCF_006345805.1 Octopus sinensis | reverse complement strand
CATTAAACTACAATTCTTCAAGGCATTGCCCCAGCACGGCCACAGACCAATGGCTGGAAAAAGCAGAAGAATAAAGAATACATTCTCTGCTTTGGTCTTATTTCAAGGCATGAGAAAGCTTGAGTTTACATGAGAAGGCCTAACAGACCTGGTAGAAACAGCAGCCAAATCTCTCCCTTAAATCACACGTTACTGTCTTATGTATGTATATATATATGAGCCAATGAGGAGGACCTCTACATGGTAGCTAGACCTGGTAGAAATAGCAGCCAAATTTCCCCCAAATCACACCTTACTGTCTTATCTATGTATATATGTATGTATGAGCCTATGAGGGAGACCCCTACATGGCAGCTAGACATGGTAGAAATAGCAGCCAATCTCCCTCAAATCACACCTTACTGTCTTATCTTTCTGCTACTTGGATATAGGTCTTATATTCGTCGTAAAAAACTTTCCTGTCACACACTCACGCACACGCACACACACACACACCCACCCTCACACCACACACACACACGCGCACACACACACACACACTCACACACACGCACGTTAGCTTACAATTTTATTTATATATTTGCGTGTCTATGTGTGGAAAGAGGAAGTGAGGCAGAGTGAAAGAATCACTCACTACAGTAAGTGAATACTTTCATTTTATTCGTTGCCCACTGTGTGTGTGCGTTTGCGTGTGGTGTAAACCAGACTAAGAAAAGCATTTGACACACACACCAGAATGTGAGTTTTCTGTAAATTTTGCTTAATTGGAGTTTAAATTTTAAAAACTGGACCTGGCATGACGCGATACATTGTACTCTTAAAAATGCTAGGTAAATTGTAATTGAAGAAATCCTATATTGTAGATTTGTATAACTCCCAAAGGGAGGCAGATAAAATCTGCCTTTTATAATAAGAGATGTATATATGCATATATGTATGTGTGTGTAATTATGTACGTATATATCTATGTCTGGATGTATGTACGTATCTTTGTATATATGTATTTATGTATGTATTTCTATATGTATGTATGTATGTATTCATGTACGTATGTATGCATGTATGTATGTATGTACGTATGAATGTGTGAGTATGTATGTATGTATTTAGGTATGTATGTATGTATGTATGAATATGTGTGTATGTGTGTGTGCATGTATGTATATATGTAGGTATTAATGAATATATATATGTATATATATCTAGGTATGTATATAATTATATGTATGTATGTATGTATTTATATGTATGTATGTATACATATATATGTATGTTTGTATGTATATATATATATGTTTGTTTGTATGTATATATATATGTATTTATGTATATATATATGTATGTATGTATGTATGTATATATGTATGTATATATGTATGTATGTACGTATGTATATATATGTATATTTGTATGCATGTATATATATGTATGTATCTATGTATATATATATATATCTATGTATGTATGTATGTATATATGTAGATATGTATGTATGTATGTATGTATGTATGTATGTATATATGTACGTATGTATCTATGTATGAATGTCATTGTTCAGTTTTATTTCAAGGTCTCTTGAAATCTAACCTAGATTCAAGACTCCTTCATTGGAATTTCAACATCAGGGTATTTTTTTATGTATAAGTGTAGATTTGTATGTTATACTTTATGTATGTCTTCTTATGCATATAGTTGCATATGTAGACATTTATATATATATATATTTAAAAGTCAAACTTTTGGTAAGTCTTACAGATTTTTTTTAATTTCTCAAGTTTGGTATCTAGGCAACGTTTACTTTAAGTCAAAATACAATCCAAAGCATGGCTTCATTTCAATAAGATATGGGTTCTCATCCTGTAATCGTTGACTACAGTTTATTTCGAGGGCGTTAAGTGTAATTTATCTAGTGCATAATTTAAAATTTATAGCTATCGGTATATTGCCAAATTAAAATAAAATCGTTTCGATTACCATGCATACAATCGACTTGTTACTTATGTATGTATGTATGTATATGTGTGTGTATATATGTGTGTATGTATGTATGTGTGTGTGTATGTATGTATATGTATGTACGTATGTGTATGTATGTATGTATGTATGTATGTATGTATGTATGTATGTATGTATGTATGTATGTATGTATGAATGAATAAATGTAAGTGTGTATGTATGAATGTATGTATGTTTTTATGTATGTGTGTATGTATTTATGTATGTATGTATGTGTATGTGTGTATATAAGTCTGTCTGTCTGTATGTATGTATGTTTGTATGTATGTATGTGTGTGGGTATGTATGTATGTATGTGTATGTATGTATGCATGTATGTGTATATGTATGTATGTATGTGTATGTATGTATATATGTATGTATGTATGTATGTATATATGTACGTATGTATATATGTATGTATGTAAGTATGCAAGTATGTATGTATGCATGTATGTGTGTGTGTTTGTATGTTTGTATGTATGTAGGTAGGTATGTATGTGTGTGTGCATGTATGTACGTATGTATGCCTGTATGCATGTATGTATGTTTGTGTGCATGTATGTATATAATTATGTATGGATGTATGTATATATATGTATCTATGTATGTTTGTATGTATGTATATATATATTTGTATGTATATAAATATATGTATGTATGTATGTATATATATGTGTGTATCTATATCTATATGTATGTATGTATATATATGTATATATGTATATATATCTATGTATGCATGTATGTATGTATGTATGAATGTATGTAAATATATATATTTGTATGTATATATATGCATATATGTGTGTATGTATATATATGTATGTAGTTATGTATGTATGTATGTATGTATATATGTATGTATGCATGTATGCGTGTGTGTATGTATGTATGTATGCATGTATATATGTATGTATGTATATATATATGTATGTATGTGCATGTATGTATATATGTATGTATATATATGTATGTATGTATATATGCATATATATATATGTGTATGTATGTAGTTATGTATGTATGTATGTATGCATATGTATGTATGTATATATATGTATGTGTATATATGAATGCATGTATGTATGTATATATATGTATGTATGTATATGTATGTATGTATATGTCTCTGTGTATGTAGTTACGTATGTATGTATGTATGTATGTATGTTTATATGCATGTATGTATGTATGTGTGTATGTATGTATGTATGTATGTATGTATGTATGTATGTATTTATGTATGTATGTATGTATGTATGTCACTGTTCAGTTTTATTTCAAGATCTCTTGCCTCTAGAGAAAGAGCCGGTTTCTAAACCTGATTCAAGACTCCTTGATTGGAATTTCAACATCAGGGTATTTTTTTACGTATATGTGTAGATTTGTATATTTTACTTAATGTATGTCTTCTCATGGATATAGCTGCATATGTAGACATGTTTATATATATATTTAAATGATAAACTTCTGGAAATTTTAATATATTTTTTTAATTTCTCAAGTCTGGTATCCAGGCTACGTTTACTTTAAATCGAAATACAAACCAAAGCAAGGCTTCATTTCAATAAGATATGGATTCTCTTCCTGTACTCATTGACTACAGTTTTTTTCGAGGACATTAAGTGTAATTTATCTAGTGCATAATTAAATATTTATAGCTATCGATATATTGCCAAGTTAAAATAAAATAGTTTCGATTACCTTGCATAGAAACACAGTCGACTTGTTACATATGTATGTATGTATGTGTGTGTGTATATATATGTGTATGTACGTATATATGTGTGTGTGTTTGTATGTATGTATGTATGTATGTGTGTGTGTAAAGCGTAATGATGTTGGCATCCCGCATATCCTGATTGACTGTACCCTCTTCCCAGCACTGACACAGAAGCTCATGAAAGTGCCGAAGCAGGATGGTGTTTTTGCCGGCTTTGATGATCTCTGAGTGGATGCCATCTTTTCCCGGAGCCTTATTTCTTGCTAGGGAGTCAACAGCTTTGGTGAGCTCTGCTATAGATGGCGGACTGTCAAGTTCGCACATGACTGGTAAGATCTTGACACTCTCGACTGCAGCCTCAGCCACTGTGGTCTCCCGTGAGTAGAGATCCTGGTAGTGCTCCACCCATCTATCCATTTGCTTGCCTTGATCCCTGATGAGATCTCCAGTAGTTGATTTCAGACGGGCTGACTTGGTTGCGGATCGACCGAGGGCCTTCTTCAAACCGGCATACATCCCACGGGTGTCGCCCCTGTCAGCAGCTGACTGGATACTCTGACAGATTTCCTGCCAATACCTATTTGCACAGCTGTCAGTCGGGTTTTATTTCGTGCCTTTCTGAGTTCTTCGAGTGACTTTGTAGAAGAGTCACTCTTGTATTGCACCAGAGCTGCACGCTTTGCTTCGATAACTGGCTCCAGCTCTGAGAGCCCAGCATTGAACCAATCTGGGTTTTGCCTTTCTCTCATGCCGAAAGTATCCAATTATGTCGTATACAAGGCTTCCCTGATATAGTCCCACCTACTTTCAGCAGAGGAGGTTGGGCAGCTACTGAGGGCAACCTTGATAGAAGCAGCAAAACATTTTCGCAGTGTTGGGTCCGAGGTTCTGGCGGTGTTGATGCGTGGTCGGCCCACTTTCTTGGAGCGATGGACTTTTTTAGGCAGAATCCTCACCCTGCTTCTAATTAGTGAGTGGTCTGTGTCACAATCCGCGCTGTGGTAGCTGCGGGTCAATAGGGTAGAATTCAGAAAGGATCTCCGTGTAATGATGAGATCCAGCTGATGCCAGTGGTGAGACCTTGGATGTCTCCAGGATGCCTTGTGGGATGGCTTGTTGGTAAAGAATGTGTTTGTGATGCACAGGTTGTGGTATGTGCAGAATTCGAGTAGTCTCTGACCATTGTCATTCATGTTTCCAATACCAAAGTGTCCAACCAAAGTGTCCAACATCATTACGCTTTATAAAAACAAAGGTGACCGTGGTGATTGTAACAATTACCGTGGTATATCCCTTCTAAGCACTGTTGGAAAGACCTTTGCCCGCGTTATCCTGGCCAGGCTACAACTACTTGCTTCTCGAATCTATCCGGAATCGCAGTGTGGCTTTAGAAGAAGCAGATCAACTATCGATATGATATTCTCCATACGCCAACTTCAGGAGAAGTCCAGAGAGCAGAAAATGCCATTATATATGGCCTTCATTGATCTAACAAAGGCTTTTGACTCGGTAAGCAGAACAGGTCTCTTCCTCCTGCTCCAAAAAATCGATGTCCACCAAAGCTGCTGAGGATCATCAAGTCTTTCCATGATGACATGCAAGGCACCATACAGCACAACGGTTCAACATCAGCCGCCTTCCAAATAAAAAACGGGGTAAAGCAAGGTTGTGTCCTCGCTCCTACATTGTTTGGCATCTTCTTCTCACTCTTACTTTCACATGCCTTTCAGACATCAGATGATGGAGTGTTTCTGCACAGTAGAAGTGACGGGAAACTGTTCAATCTCTCGCGCCTGCGTGCCAAGACCAAAATCACAAAAGTCCTGATCAAGATGTTATTTGCTGATGATGCCGCTCTGGTAACACACACAGAAGAAGCCCTCCAAAGGCTCATTAACTGTTTTGAGCAAGCATGTAACGACTTTGGCTTAGCTATCAGCCTTAAGAAGACCAACATCATGGGTCAGGCTACATCGGACATCCCAAACATACATATTGGAGACCACAGATTACAAGAGGTGGAGAAGTTTACCTATCTGAGCTCTACCGTCACCTACAACCTATCCCTTGACGCTGAGCTCAATATACGCATTGGCAAGGCAGCTGCTGCGATGGCCTAACTCTCCAAACGGGCTTGGGACAGCAATAAGCTGACCAAGACCACGAAAATGAAGATCTACCAGGCATGTGTACTCAGCATTCTACTGTATGGAAGCGAGACCTGGACGCTATACACACGCCAAGAGCGTCGCCTAAACATCTTTCACCTGCGCTGCCTCCGAAAAATCCTCCGCATCAAATGGCAGAATCATATCCCCAACAAAGATGTCCTCAGGCAAGCAGGAATACCAAGCATGTTTGCACTCCTCACACAAAGACGGGCATGTTAGCCGTATGAAAGATTGCAGAATCCCCAAGGACATACTCTACGGAG
>NW_021836614.1:0-12500 GCF_006345805.1 Octopus sinensis | reverse complement strand
CCTGATTTTCTACCAGTTTAAAAATAGTTATGTTTCAGATAATGAGTAATTTTTAAGGATATAGACGTTAGGATTCCTGGCTGTTATCCAGGCGTCACGGGTTCCATTCCCGTCACAGGATTGGCACTGATTTTAGGTGCAGGTGTTCCTGTACAGCAAGAGGTTTTCTTTCCAACCACATAGTTCCGGGTTCTGACCCACTGCATGGAACCAGCGGTAGGGGCAATTTAGTTTAAATATGAGCCGACAAAACCCTTGCGAATGTATGTATGATTGACGAAAACTGAAATAAACCCGTCTCAGACACACGCGCGCACATATCTACCTACCTACCTACGTATCTATCAGGGAACATAATCGGTACAGAAGAGTAATAAAGTAATTTGACTTCTTTGGAGCTACTACTACTACAGAAGACAGATATACGTAGACATACACACAGACACACACACACACACACACACACACATATATATAAGAAATTAAAAAAGGAAAATACGCACACTTACATAGTTTAATATAATTTTTAATATATCGACCAGTTTCGCTATCGCTATTCATGATATTAAGTTTTCCTTATTTGAATTATTATTTTTTCTTAAGAAGTAATTTTGTGCATGATGTGTGTAATGATATTCATGAGTGAATGACTTCACAGGTAGATATATAAAGGGAGGTAATTGGTTGTCGTTACTATTGTTATTGTTGTGAGTAAGGGAGATAACTGTTCAGCTTTCGGTAATGGGAGGGGAAATATGTATACGTGTACAGACACACACAAGTTTCAAAAACCTTGTTTAGTAAGGGGATTTATGTACAGTGATATAATCGTGAATTGAAATATGTAAAAAGATAAAGGTTGGTTAAGCGTGCATTTTTAGACGTGTTTTGTGTTTTTCAATGAAAAAAGGTTCTTTATTTAAACGATTTAGAATAAAGAAACTTTTTTCATTGAAAATTACAAAGCACGTCTTAATTTGCACGCATAACAACTTTCCCCCTGTCATGGTCAATGCGGCGATAACACGCTACTCACCTTCCTTCCAGGCACTGCTGTAAACCGCAGAAATGGCTAGAACGTTAAAACATAGCGCTCTTGCACAACAGAGTCCCAACCACTTTTTGCCAAGCGGTTTTACCCAGCATGCTTCAGCTTATTCCCGCTCGGAACAATCCGTATACTTATTGATCAGACCTCGTGTATATATATATATATAATATATATATATATATATATATATATAATATATATATATATATATATATATTATATAATAATTATATATATATATATATAATTATATATATATATATATATATATATATATATATATATATATATATATATATATATATACTAATTTGGGTAGAATTAGTAAAAATTTTTGGTAGAAATGACTAATGTCCCTCTTAGCGTGTGGCATGTATGTATAATAATGCCCTCTATATATAAATTAATATGTTCAATAGAAAGAATTATTTTCAAAATTTTTATCTTATGAGGTTTTTCACGCTATCTACCTGATATTTCTTGTTAAGATTCTATTAAGAGGTTATCCTTAATTGTTAAATAATTTTATTCCGAAAAAACTTTTCCTACCCGAAATGCAATTCGAAGAAGCCTGCCATTTACCGGATGTATTATATGTAAACTCCCCCATGTGCTTCGTTGTTGAACAGTTAGCTGTTTAGCTTCGACGAGACGAGGTCGTTTATTTATGATACGTTCAGAACCAGTTTTGCTGATGAGTACGTAAATACGAAATCACAGGTGATACAAGACTTAATTTTTTAAATGTCTTGCTTTGAAAAATTGCATTTGGGTAGAATTAGTAAAAATTTTTGGTAGAAATGACTAATGTCCCTCTTAGCGTGTGGCATGTATGTATAATAATGCCCTCAATATATAAATTAATATGTTCAATAAGAAATAATTATTTTCGAAATTTTTATCTTATGAGGTTTTTCACGCTATCTACCTGATAATTTCTTGTTAAGATTCCTTATATAAGAGGTTATCCTTAATTGTTAAAAAATTTTATTCCGAAAAAACTTTTCCTACCCGAAATGCAATTCGAAGAAGCCTGCCATTTACCGGATGTATTATATGTAAACTCCCCCTGTGCTTCGTTTTTGAACAGTTAGCTGTTTAGCTTCGACGAGACGAGGTCGTTTATTAACACAAGAGTACTTTTTGGAGAAATCACTTCGTCAAAATGCCTATGTTCTCGGATTAAAACATATGAAAACACGGCGTCAGCTCAAGAATGTGCATTTTGGTGTATTTTAGAAAGCCATATGCCAATATTTTAGCTATTGTAATGGCTCATGTCATATGCAATCGATCACTTTACAACAAAGAAATTAGGGATTTTGATTGCAACTGTTCGTCATATATTTTGCTCTCTGGAAACGGTATGTGAATCACACTTTTCTTAGGTGCTTTTGTAATTTAAGTGTCATTAACACTATGTTTTATATACATACATACATACATACATACATACATACATACATACATACATACATAAGCGGCTCTTATCGGTGGCAGAAATCAGGTCGCAAACGGAAGATTTATACTTGAATGAAGAAATTTCCTTCTTTATCAGATGAAGTACATGATGATGATGATGATGATGATATTCTAGATAGCACGGAAGAAAGTGATGGATCGATAAAGTGCATCGATTTTTGTCCATTTGTATATTTATTTGACAACTATGCGGGAATCTTAAATAAATTTATGATAATGCCGGACGCAAAGAAAAGGGACTCTTTTATGGCACTCAAAAGTAATGAGATCGTCAAGTTTACTGTACGAGATACCAGGAATTAATTATATTTTGTACTTAATTAAGATAAATAATATAAAAAATTATTCTTAAAAAAAGAGCTTGTTTCGTTTTTTGCCTGTTTGTTAAACATAGTCATGCAACACTTTCTTGCCGTTTAAGGGTAACATCTTGTCTGTACATTTTCATGTAAATTATTGATTTCTATCTATTTACTGATACAGTTACAGAGAAGCAGAAAGTATTTGAGATGACCCCAAACTCATTCAAAAGAAGTCCTATTTATTTATACTGGGACAAATTGCCCATTGAAAAGGTAATGAAATTTCAAAATTCTCCTCATTTAATAAACAAACTCCATTTTGGTCAGTCCGCTATATTTTGGGGCATTTGATTTTTCCCTCTTTTTCTGTCGATATTATAAGGGTGTATGACTTTAGTGCCCTTCGCACCGTCTATTTTGTTCTTGCAGTTTGCCTTTAGTAACAAAGAGGATCCAGTTTCGATACTCTGGCTTATTTTCATGCATGTTGTGGTTATAACTAGAAAAGGGGATTTAAGGGGGAGCTTGGAGAACGATAGAACCACAACAGATGTTGGATCGATGAGGAATACATATTTTGAAGTGGAATAACAAGGGGCTTTAACTGCTAAGAACGAAATAAGAATGGTGAGTGGTTATAAGTGTAGGTGTATAGGGTTGAGTAGACAATAGGTAGAGAAAGACGGAGAGAGATTATAAGAAGATTATGTGTCAGCGAGGAAAAAGGTTTGTCTTGCATTTTAAAAGGAAGAGGTGGAAGGATGAAATTCACGAAGATGTAGATGGGACGGTAAAAATGCTTTTAATTCGAGACGAACTTCAGAAAAGCTACACTCTACCAGGGTCAAAAGAACTTGTTGGACAAACCTACACGGCTACACTACCCCAGCATTTGGTCAGAAGCTACTGTCCCTCTGGCATCCGCTTCACCTAAGAGTCTTGACCAAGGAAGAGGCAGATCGAAAGCCCTTTCTTGAGGTGATGTCACAACTCCTTTACTTCCGTTCCTGATATCTCTTCATTCCTCCACAGAACATCGATATGTCTTTGATGTGGGATCGATTCTTGCTGGTTTTGTCTTTGTTTTATCCTGATTTTGTCAGGGTTCTCTAGTTCCTGTAGATGCAACAAAACTTTTAGAAAGACTCCGAAATCATGACTCATTAGTTAGTAGTCTGATTCTCTGTCTCGTAAGACAGCCACGTTTTCCACTCAAACCCAATCAATTCTCTTTCTGTAAGTTTGCACTTCTAACGCGACATAGCATCTCGTCTCTCATTTTCCCTCCTTCTGTCTGTCTGTCTCTCTGTCTCTCTCACATTCTATCTCTCTCCTCCTCTTATCCTCTTTCCACAACTCATTGTCGTCTTTAGTCTTTTTCTCTTGCACTCAAAGTCTTACTCTTCCCCCACTATTCTCTCCATCTCATTCTCGCCCCCCTACTCTCTCCTTATATCACATCCTAATCTCCGTTCTCTTCCTAAAACTCTACCATCCCTCATTCTCTGAGATTTGTCACTTGTTTGAGTTTACTTTCTATTTGCAGGTGGAATTTCGGTTGAAAAACCAAATATGATGATACAGTATTCATTTTCCGTGGAACAGGGACGAATTCTACATCATGGTTCCAGAAAGAAAAACTCAGTGTGGATCCGACTGACATTTGGGTCCCACAAACTGTGACTTTCAATGCGAAGTATATATCATCTCCTTACTCATAATTAACATCTTCTTCAATTACTTAATATTTGTTCTTTTGAACACATTCGCGGTGTATTTATAAGAGGAAAGTTCACAGATATACTTTATGTCTCATTGTTGTATAATATTATAATTCCATAATAATAATCCTTTCCACTATAGGCTGAAAGTCTGACAGTTTGGTGGGGGCGCAGGGGGTGGTTGTCAATTGCATCGGTACCAGTGTCAAAGTGGTAATTATTCCAACGACTCCCGAAAGGGTGATAGGCAAAGTTGACCTCGACGGAATTTGAACTCAAGATGTATAGACGGACAAAAATACTGCTAAGCATTTTATCCGGCATGCTAAAGACTCTGCCAACTCGCCGCCTTATAATAATGATAATGTTTTCGTTATGAACCTTAAGGTTTGACAAAAAGATCGATGAGGGTACAATCGATTTTGTGTGGGATTACATTAAAAAAAAGCATGAAAACATAGAAAATAACAAAAATATAAGAAAAACAATTTATCAATTGTAATATATTAGTTTCAATTACCCGGAGTTTACCATCGAGTATGATGGCTGGAAGTATGAAGCCAAAGGAAAAGGTGGAAATAATGAAACCTACGATATTTCTGAAAAATCGTCGTCCGGTTGTAAGTAAAACGTCGCCTCTTGATTTCAGTGTAATTTATTGTATATCTCTGTGTTGGCGTACGCGCATGCAAGTGTGAGTGTGTGTGTGCATATGTGTGTGCATGCGCGCACAGCTGTGGTTTTCAAGAAGCATTGTCTCATACATATAAATCTTTTAAATAGTTTTTCTTTAAAGCCAAAACAATGCAAGTTGTAACAAAATATTAATAATACAAGTCATTGGTTTATACTCTTCTCTAGTGTTTCAGTATTTCGGAGCAAGGAATCCTTCTTCGGGAAATTTACGGAGAAACGGTGCTGATAACTGTTTTCCCTGCTCTCTGGCGTGTGATTATGAAGAGTTGGTTTGTGTTGCTATGCACTGAACCTCAAAAGAAACAAGAGACGTGTGTGACTGTGAAATATGTTTTAATTTCTTTATGTCTGAGATAAATTTTGATAAATCTGATAAAATCAATCTCTTGGAGGCATTTTGACCTCAGCCTATGGGTCATTGTCATGTGTTCTGGGAGTGGGCGGATCTATGAGTCGTGGTCATGTGTTCTGGTAGTAGGCGGATCTATGGGTCGTTGTCATGTGTTCTGGGAGTGGGCGGATCTATGAGTCGTGGTCATGTGTGGTCTGGTAGTAGGCTGATCAATTGGTCGTTGTCATGTGTTCTGGGAGTGGGCGGATCTATGATCGTGGTCATGGTTCTGGTAGTAGGCTGATCAATGGGTCGTTGTCATGTGTTCTGGGAGTGGGCGGATCTATGAGTCGTGGTCATGTGTTCTGGTAGTAGGCGGATCTATGGGTCCGTTGTCATGTGTTCTGGAGTGGGCGGATCTATGAGTCGTGGTCATGTGTTCTGGTAGTAGGCGGATCTATGGGTCGTTGTCATGTGTTCTGGGAGTGGGCGGATCTATGAGTCGTGGTCATGTGTTCTGGTAGTAGGCTGATCAATGGGTCGTTGTCATGTGTTCTGTGAGTGGGCGGATCTATGAGTCGTGTCATGTGTTCTGGTAGTAGGCGGATCTATGGGTCGTTTCATGTGTTCTGGGAGTGGGCGGATCTATGAGTCGTGGTCATGTGTTCTGGTAGTAGGCGGATCTATGGGTCGTTGTCATGTGTTCTGGGAGTGGGCGGATCTATGAGTCGTGGTCATGTGTTCTGGTAGTAGGCTGATCAATGGGTCGTTGTCATGTGTTCTGGGAGTGGGCGGATCTATGAGTCGTGGTCATGTGTTCTGGTAGTAGGCGGATCTATGGGTCGTTGTCATGTGTTCTGGGAGTGGGCGGATCTATGAGTCGTGGTCATGTGTTCTGGTAGTAGGCGGATCTATGGGTCGTTGTCATGTGTTCTGGGAGTGGGCGGATCTATGAGTCGTGGTCATGTGTTCTGGTAGTAGGCGGATCTATGGTCGTTGTCATGTGTTCTGGAGTGGGCGGATCTATGAGTCGTGGTCATGTGTTCTGGTAGTAGGCGGATCTATGGGTCGTGGTCATGTGTTCTGGGAGTGGGCGGATCTATGAGTCGTGGTCATGTGTTCTGGTAGTAGGCGGATCAATGGGTCGTTGTCATGTGTTCTGGGAGTGGGCGGATCTATGAGTCGTGGTCATGTGTTCTGGTAGTAGGCGGATCTATGAATCGTTGTCATGTGTTCTGGGAGTGGGCGGATCTATGAGTCGTGGTCATGTGTTCTGGTAGTAGGCGGATCTATGGGTCGTTGTCATGTGTTCTGGTAGTAGGCGGTTCTATGGGTCGTGGTCATGTGTTCTGGTAGTAGGCGGATCTATGGGTCGTGGTCATGTGTTCGTGGTCATGTGTTCTGTGTGTGTGTATATATATATATATATATATATATATTATATATATATATATATATATATATATATATATATAGATAAGAAAGTTTGTTAGTGAAAGCCCATGGTTGAATATATAGAAAATAGTAATAAGTGAAAAAACTACAGAAGGCTTAAAGGTTAAAAAATATATATATTTGCGTCAATATGTCTGAAGAATATTAAAATTTTTTTTGGGTTGTATTCCATTGTGAACTGTATATGTGGGTTTATGCTGTTCAATAGGTTTTTAAATTTTAGGAGTTTATCTGTGTTATCATTCTAGAGTATAAAACAATCGTCTAAGAATCGTTTTGAGAAAGGGGGTTTCCAAAGTCATCTCATGAGATGACTTAGATATGTTAAACCACCTTCCAAAAAAAGCCAAGGAAGAAACAATCCTGGTTTCATTTGATGTAGTTAACTTATATACCAGTATACCTCATAATTATGGACTAGAGGCAATACAGTTCTGGCTGGACCAATTTCCGGAAGAAATACCAAAAAGGATCAGTAAAGAATTCATTATTAAATCAATTGAATTCATCCTACATAATAACCACTTCATGTTTGACAATATATTTTACCGTCAAAAATCTGGAATTGCTATGGGTACAAGGGCAAACCAGTCATTGCGAACCTAACAATGGGCTACATGGAAATAATCATTTACCAGGAATCTTTATCAATCTTTGGAAACCCCCTTTCTCAATACATAAAAGAGAATTGGAAACGATTCTCAGACGATTGTTTTATACTCTGGAATGAAAACACAGATAAACTCCTAAAATTTAAAAACCTATTGAACAGCATAAACCCAAATATACAGTTCACAATGGAATACAACCAAAAGGAACTCCCGTTCTTGGATATACTAATTAAAAAAATTAACCTTAAAATAGAAACAGACATTTTTTACAAAGCCACAGACGCCAAACAATACCTTCTTTTTAATTCATGCCACCCAAGACACACTAAAACAAACATCCCTTCAACCTTGCAAGAAGGATATGCACAATAGTGTCAGAACAAAATACCAGGAACTTTAGACTGCAAGAACTCAAAAACACCCTAATTGACAGACATTACCCAGCTCAACTCATAGAGGATGGGATCAGACGTGCAACAGAAATCAACATAGAAACTTTAAGAAAAGTTCAACACAACAACACACCTTCCCCGAAAATACTACCTTACATATCTACATACAACCCCAGAAACAAAGAAGCCTTCACCATCATCACCCAGAATTTACCAATACTTCATAAGGACCCCAAATTAAAGGAAATTCTAAACATACACCAAATCATTAAAAGCTACAAACAACCTAAATCACTTAAAAAGATTGTCACAAAGGCAAAATTGTTTTCTGAAATTACGGATGCAAATGTAAAAAAATGTGGTAGATCGAACTGTGCAACATGTCCAAACCTGCTGGAAGGATCAGAATTCCTCTTTAAAGAGGGACAGAAATTCAAGATCAAATCTAACTTTACTTGTGCCTCTGAAAACATAATTTATGTCATAAAATGCTCGCGCTTCCACCAAGACTACGTGGGATCCACGGGACTATCATTCAGACGTAGATGCACACTGCATCGACAACAGATTGTATTCCCAGAATACAGAATGATACCTTTTAGTGAGCACATTGAGAAATGCGCAAAGCAACTACTACCACAATTTTTTATCTTTCCATTTTACCAATGTGCTATCGGATCATTAACACAAATTAGACTAAACAAGGAAACATTCTTCATTGAAAAGTACAAGCCCAGACTTAACCATGCCAACATACTGATACAGAGAAATTCACATCAAGGGAAAGGAAAAAGATTTTAAGCGATTATCTCCCTTACACCGGAAGAAATCACTCATTACCTCCCCTTATTTAGAACTCTTTTAAACATAAACATAACGATAACTCTATTCAACAAAAACATAACGTCGTAAGAAATTTGAAAAGCTAAACGCGAAACCGGTCTTTCTTCTAAACTATGTCATTGTAAACCCAAAAATTTTTTTAATATTCTTCAAACATATTGACGCAAATATATATATTTTTTAACCTTTAAGCCTTCTGTAGTCTTTTCACTTTTTACTATTTTCTCTCTCCTCTCTCTCTCTCTTCTCTCTCTCTCTCTCTCTCTCCTCTCTCTCTCTCTCCTCTCTCTCTCTCACTCTCTCTCTCTCTCTCTCTCTATATATATATATATATATATATATATTTTTTTTTTTGGCATCCTTTCTGTCTCGGGAGACAATGGAGTTGCGCATTTTTTTTTTTTTTTTTTTCTAGGTCTAGTCCGGCTGTTATATTTTATTTCCTGTTACATTTCTTGCTGTGGCTGTGTAGTCCTATCCTGGACAAACACTCCCTCTGGCAGGTACTGCAAATGTAGCGAAGACTGTTCCTGGCTGGTTGTAGTGCCATGGTCTCTTGTTTATGTCTCTTCCTTTCTTTCCATTTCTCCTCTCTCTTTCTGTCACTCCTCTGTATACCCTCTTTTACTGTACGTCGCCATTCTCCACGGTTGCTGGCGACTGCCTCCCAACCGCTAATGTTGATGTTGCAGGCCTTCATATCCCTTTTGCAAACATCCTTGTAACGTAAGATCGGTCTACCCACAGACCTAGTACCCCTAGCAAGCTCTCCGTAGAGTATGTCCTTGGGGATTCTGCCATCTTTCATACGGCTAACATGCCCAAGCCATCTCATACGTCTTTGTGTGAGGAGTGCAAACATGCTTGGTATTCCTGCTTGCCTGAGGACATCTTTGTTGGGGATATGATTCTGCCATTTGATGTGGAGGATTTTTCGGAGGCAGCGCAGGTGAAAGATGTTTAGGCGACGCTCTTGGCGTGTGTATAGCGTCCAGGTCTCGCTTCCATACAGTAGAGTGCTGAGTACACATGCCTGGTAGATCTTCATTTTTGTGGTCTTGGTCAGCTTATTGTTGGTCAGCTTATTGTTGTCCCAAGCCCGTTTGGAGAGTTGGGCCATCGCAGCAGCTGCCTTGCCAATGCGTATATTGAGCTCAGCGTCAAGGGATAGGTTGTAGGTGACGGTAGAGCCCAGATAGGTAAACTTCTCCACCTCTTGTAATCTGTGGTCTCCAATATGTATGTTTGGGATGTCCGATGTAGCCTGGCCCATGATGTTGGTCTTCTTAAGGCTGATAGCTAAGCCAAAGTCGTTACATGCTTGCTCAAAACAGTTAATGAGCCTTTGGAGGGCTTCTTCTGTGTGTGTTACCAGAGCGGCATCATCAGCAAATAACATCTCCTTGATCAGGACGTTTCTGATTTTGGTCTTGGCACGCAGGCGCGATTGAACAGTTTCCCGTCACTTCTACTGTGCAGAAACACTCCATCATCTGATGTCTGAAAGGCATGTGACAGCAAGAGTGAGAAGAAGATGCCAAACAATGTAGGAGCGAGGACACAGCCTTGCCATACCCCGTTTTTTATTTGGAAGGCGGCTGATGTTGAACCGTTGTGCTGTATGGTGCCTTGCATGTCATCATGGAAAGACTTGATGATCCTCAGCAGCTTTGGTGGACATCCGATTTTTTGGAGCAGGAGGAAGAGGCCTGTTCTGCTTACCGAGTCAAAAGCCTTTGTTAGATCAATGAAGGCCATATATAATGGCATTTTCTGCTCTCTGGACTTCTCCTGAAGTTGGCGTATGGAGAATATCATATCGATAGTTGATCTGCTTCTTCTAAAGTCACACTGCGATTCCGGATAGATTCGAGAAGCAAGTAGTTGTAGCCTGGCCAGGATAACGCGGGCAAAGGTCTTTCCAACAGTGCTTAGAAGGGATATACCACGGTAATTGTTACAATCACCACGGTCACCTTTGTTTTTGTAGAGCGTAATGATGTTGGCATCCCGCATATCCTGAGGGACTGTACCCTCTTCCCAGCACTGACACAGAAGCTCATGAAGGTGCCGAAGCAGGATGGTGTTTTTGCCGGCTTTGATGATCTCTGAGGGGATGCCGTCTTTTCCCGGAGCCTTATTTCTTGCTAGGGAGTCAACAGCCTTGGTGAGCTCTGCTATAGATGGCGGACTGTCAAGTTCGCACATGACTGGCAAGATCTTGACACTCTCGACTGCAGCCTCAGCCACTGTAGTCTCCCGTGAGTAGAGATCCTGGTAGTGCTCCACCCATCTATCCATTTGCTTGCCTTGATCCCTGATGAGATCTCCAGTAGTTGATTTCAGAGGGGCTGACTTGGTTGCGGATCGACCGAGGGCCTTCTTCAAACCAGCATACATCCCACGGGTGTCGCCCCTGTCAGCAGCTGACTGGATACTCTGACAGATTTCCTGCCAATACCTATTTGCACAGCATCTGGCTGTCAGTTGGGTTTTATTTCGTGCCTTTCTGAGTTCCTCGAGTGACTTTGTAGAAGAGTCACTCTTGTATTGCACCAGAGCTGCACGCTTTGCTTCGATAACTGGCTCCAGCTCTGAGAGCCCAGCATTGAACCAATCTGGGTTTTGCCTTTCTCTCATGCCGAAAGTATCCAATGATGTCGTATACAAGGCTTCCCTGATATAGTCCCACCTACTTTCAGCAGAGGAGGTTGGGCAGCTACTGAGGGCAACCGTGATAGAAGCAGCAAAACATTTTCGCAGTGTAGGGTCCGAGGTTCTGGCGGTGTTGATGCGTGGTCGGCCCACTTTCTTGGAGCGATGGACTTTTTTAGGGAGAATCCTCACCCTGCTTCTAATTAGTGAGTGGTCTGTGTCACAATCCGCACTGTGGTAACTGCGGGTCAATAGAGTGGAACTCAGAAAGGATCTCCGTGTAATAATGAGATCCAGCTGATGCCAGTGGTGAGATCTTGGATGTCTCCAGGATGCCTTGTGGGATGGCTTGCTGGTAAAGAATGTGTTTGTGATGCACAGGTTGTGGTATGTGCAGAATTCGAGTAGTCTCTGACCATTGTCATTCATGTTGCCAATACCAAAGTGTCCAACACAAATGGGCCACGAATCATGGTCAGATCCCACGCGAGCGTTAAAATCCCCTAGAAGGTAGATATTTTCAGTCGTTGGTATATTTTCTAGGACACAGTTGAGATCTTTGTAGAACTGGTCCTTGGTCTCCTCTGAGCTGTAGAGAGTGGGAGCATAGATGCTGAGTATATGTACTGAGCCAGAAGAAGTCGAGAGGCGCAGTGAGAGGATACGCTCAGTGCCTCCCGATGGTGATTCTATTCAGGAGAGTAGTGAGTTTCTCACTGCAAAGCCAACGCCATGTTGACGAGGTTCTTCTGGATCTCTTCCCTGCCAAAAGAAGGTGAAGTCCTGCTCTTTGAGTCTGCCGTTTGAGGAAGTCTTGTCTCCTGCAGCCCAGCAATATCTATGTTGAGCCTCTTTAGTTCACGGTCAATGATGGCCGTTTTCCTTGTATCTTCAATACTGAGAAGATCGTATATATATATATATATATATATATATATATATCAACAATTGAGGGTAAAAT